>NC_071263.1:12354470-12594470 GCF_023375685.1 Ictalurus furcatus | reverse complement strand
CCCAATTGTCTTATGTCATAGTGTTATGGTTCAAGACTCTGCTGGAGTCCTGTGGGTTTTGGCACCTTTTTTTTCTAGATCCCTGCTGCTCCTCCCTCAGTATTCTTCACCTCTCTACTAAGACAACCACACACTCCCTGCTGAGGCAGCTAAGGCAGGCTTCCTGCTGATTCTCCTGCCAATATCCCGAAGTTCGTCAGTAGCTCAGAGCAGAAAAGCATCTACAGAGAGGTACAAAGCCCCTTTTAAATTTGGAGATTTCTATGTGATTGTAACATAGCATAACTGTGGGTTATGTACTGTAAGTGCAGTACAACAGTATTTATTCAAGTAAACACAAACTCTAATGTGATGAAATCTGAAGCGGCTCCTGTGAATAAGGATTGAATTTAATTAACACACAGATGGTGCAGTATTTGCAATCTTACCACTGCACCTCTCTCTCTGATTTGTGTCCATTTATCTTAGCATGTAAATCTACATACTATATTGCACAAAGTTGCACATTCCTAAAACAGTCCAGGCATAGACCCTTGGGGGTCACATCCTATTAAACATACCTGAAGAGGTCATACTACAATTGTTACTCCTTTTTCAACTTTTGCTGTGTTAGCTTTTCGGTCTCCTCTGAGCCTGTCTCCCTTCTGCTCTAAATGTTATTATACAATTATGGCTTCACACAATAGAGCAAAGCATAATTATCCAGTTAAACTAGCTTTCTTTTATTTTTCTATTATTATTATTTTTCTATTCTCCCTCAAGCGCTTTCTGACACACAGCGATTACTCTAATGGCTATGGTTTCTTTATAGTTTGAATATCTACTACTCCAGTACCACTCTCTCTCTCTGTAGTATGTGATAGAAATATATAGTCTACTATGTGATCTAGTGACTCAGTGGAGCCATTGTGTCAATAGCTTTTGCATCTCATCATGATCATCTTCACTGCACAGAAAGCTAAGGTAATATCATACAAAAAACACAACAAATTTCCCTCCTCACACTCTAACAAAACATACACAAAGGGGGCGATAATAGGAGGTAGCACATAGTTTCCTTCATTCCATTCTTTTTCACTATTGTATGCTACTACTACTACAGAAATGGAAGCCATTTCTGATGGTTCGGAGGACTGCTCTGTCGGGTATCATTGTAAACATTGGTTTGCTCTGGAGAGGAAAGTGAAAGGGAGAAGGGTGTGGCTTCGGGGCGAGGAGCAAAATTGCAAACCTAAGGTTTCTGATTCGTCCTGTTATTATTTTTGACATCAGTCATTTACAACAGCTGCGAAGGTGGCAATGGAAAATGTGATATTGATTGTGTGCCCTGCAGGCTTTTCACACCCCTCAGTCCTCTGCTGTGTCTCTTTTTCTTCCACTCACACACACACATGCACACACTCTGTCTCTCTCTTTTTACACATTGTTTTCTCTTCCCTCTCCTCTCTTGCTTCTATTTCTTTAAGACACCATGAAATGGCCTGCTTGATTAATGATAGATGGTTTGCTGCTGGAGGCTGTCTACCCCAAATACTGAGCTGAAAATACACAAATTGTACCACAAAAGCACACCAGAATGGCCATTCATAATGTGTTAACCCAAATTATCTGTACGCAGTGAAAGCAACTCATTGTTAAACTCATTGCTCAGGCTAGCATCATTAAAACACAGGAACTGAATGTGAGAGTTGGCCGTATGGGAAAAGTACACCTGTACCATAAACATTAACGTGTGATGTCTGGAGACTACCTGAGACACTGCCTGGTTTGTTTGCGCAGGTCCACTGTTTATGGTTCGTGAGGGCATTGACACAGGCAGAAGAAGCTCATTTCCAGGGCTGAGGTGAAGAAAATAAACCAAAGAGTGAGAGGTAATGCATGCTTTCCCAAACAGCGTGGAGGCTGACAGACCGAAAGCAAACAAGTAAAACGAGACCTCTTCAAAGAGAACAGAACAAATTGTATCTCCCTCAGGGTGAAGAGTCAATTGTGTGTGTGTGTGTGTGTGCGTGTGTGTGTGTGTGTGTGTGTGTGTGTGTGTGTGTGTAAATCTTGTCTGCACTGTGATTAAAGCAGTAGAGAGGACCCAATAATCAGCACACACTCACACATACACTTCGGTCCTCCTTTCTCAAATTAAAGTATGACCCTCACTCTTTGTCTATCCTCTGTACAAACAACTGATTGGCCAGTTAAGAGACTTCCTCATCAAAAGTTTCATCTAATCACTCCCTTTTTTGCTTGAAAAATATAATTTTATGCATGCAAGTTAATCAACAGCAAGTCTTTGTGAGATGAGTGCAACATATTTTCCCTCCTGCCAGCTTTCCACCGAACTGCCCTCTACATAGCGCAAATCAGCCATAAAGCAACAGATAAAGCCACGCTGATGGACGTGAACACGATAATTATATGAATCCTGACAAGCGCAGAAGAGAATGTCATTCCCATGTGCAATAGGCAACTTGTCAGGGAAAATGCACCACATTTTAGCATTTAATTAGCTTTTTTTATTCAGTCATTTCTATCTGCAATGAAGAGTGGAGAAATTGTCTTCTCTTGTTTAGGTAAGATCTTTTCCCATGTAGCAGCACAAAAACAATCTCAGCTGTAATTTCTGCTTTCTCAATGCTCAACGTAAACTTGTGGTCACATTTAATAGAGCTCAAACCGATGTCACACTACACACTCACACACTCACACACACACAAACACACACACACATACACCTACCTGTGTAATTAGGCTGCAAACTGTCATCGCATTAGTGTGCATGCGAGAATCTGGCATAATGAGGAGGAGATTATAAGCTTTGTGTGCCAGTTTGCTGGTAAATGTGTGGCGTGCTGAAGGGATTTGGACTGAAAGCTTGTGCTCTCTGGTTACAATAACTGTTGCATTAAGGCCTTTATTCACAAGGGTTAGGAAAACAAAGCACAGACAAGTTAAGATAGATGGCAAAACAAGAGAAACTCTTTAGGAAACAATCATTGAGGTTCTCTCAAGGTGCTCAGATCTAGAATATTTTATTTTACCTACTTTTGTTGGTTTGCTTACAATCGTGCATAGAATAAGTAGCAGGTCTGATGTTTTTAAAGATGAATCAACACACTTTCAGGTTAGTTTCCTTGGCCCACTCACTCATTCTTAGGATGATGTCTTCTTGAAAACAAGAGAGCAGAGTGCTGCAGAGCCCCTATCGAGACAGGGCCCAGGAGGTTAATAAAAAATGCACAGAAGAGAGGCTATGAGTTTAGGGAAAGATAACATCACTGGCTTTATTGGCCTTTTCTAGATAAGCACAATAGCACCGTAAAACAGTATGAGGCCCAGCAACATCACTGGAAAATAGAGCTACCTCCCTCGGAAGTAAAAAGAACTGAAGTGAAAAGACTGAGGAGGGGCAGACAGAGAGAGACGTGTGTGTGATGCTTTTGATCAGCTAAGGTTGAATGTTCCAAGGCCCAAACTTACAAAGCTACAGAGGCTGCTGTTAAAGGTGGTTGGAGTCTCTGTGTACCCCTCTCCTCCATTTGGGTGTTATATGGCTTTGTGGGACTTCCCTTCCCCCTCACCCCTGTTTCCCCCAATTGCTTTTCCATGGGACCCTGTGGTTTGGCCCTCAGAAAGAAGAGAATCAGCCTAGGAGAGCGACACCCAGTGTGTCTTATTTAAAAGAGGATTACCTATTAACCTCCAAAGGTCCATAGAGAAAGAGAGACACATTTGTTTGCATATGAGCTTAAGCAAGAGAAAGAGAGCGCTCACTGGCTAATTTGCATAATAAGTAAAAGGCTTTCTGATATAGAATTCGTGCTACTTTGGTTTAAAAAAATTGTTATTCCTGTAAATGTGGGCTGTCTTTAGTGGTTGGTTTGTGAGCTCAGATGTTTTGGATATATACAGTTGTTTTACCAACCATATCATTATCTTTGTAATTACTTCATCAGCTGTTTACTGGCACTCTGGAAGTTCCATTTTGAGAATGCATTTCAGTCATCAAATATATCAGACCTGCTTTGATTTACACAAGACACCACAGTTACCACTATCGGTCATACAGTATGTATGGCTTAAGAGTAGGTGTAAAATAGAACTCTTAGATGTTTAAGACAGCCATAGGTTTTTAGTTTTGGTCTAAGTCATCCTGTAAAACAAAATACTTTGCATTCATCAGATTCTGCCAGCAGCTAACATTAAAAAAAGAAAAGAAATGTTACCCTGAACACTTGCCTGACAGAATCCTGATTAATGCACTGACATCTCATTTGAATACATTCTTTAAAACAGCTACCAGCTGCAAGTGGTACAATTCAGTTGAAGATCAGGATAAGAAACGCAAGAAATTTTTATGAAACCTATATTCAACTTCTCTCTAGCTCTCCTTTCTTTCAGGGCACAGTGGGGGGATCAAGTCACATGTTATGTGACCTATGACCTCTGGCTGCACAGCTGGGGATGGTGTTCGCATTCCTAATCTACTAGACATGAATCCATTAACCTCTGCAATTGCAACAAGGCAGGTAATTGTTAATTCAAGCAGTTGCTTTAATCAAGCTTTCCTTCCAGCTCAGAAAATCCCTTAATTTCCTTTAGAATTCCTAGATATCATTATACAGACATGGAGCAACAGCATTAGCTTTTTTCTTTAGTCCAGCTGTGTAATGGACCATTCCGGAACAAACTGGGAGCAAACTGGTTGCACTCTGCCTGAGTTTCTTTTTCGATGATGCATGCATGGTGAATTTAGAAGATAGATGGTTACCCAGTGTCTCAGAAAATGTCTCACAGGTGCTATTATATGGGATGATAGGATTTTAATGGCTTTGACGATAAAAACACATGGCAACAATGAGCTCACTTTTTTGTTTTTGAGCTCGAACTGTGGGACTCCATTATCTGCAAGAGGTTACACAATTGGTCTCAAACTTGCTCGTCTTTTGTACATTCAAAAGCACTACTTCAAAAAGCTTGCGTTTTGGTCGGAATCTACTTGAAGAATTAGAAATGTAAGTTATGGTTCAGGCATGCAACACTAAAATATGCTTTGAGCTCTGTCTGAAATCTCCTTCGTGTTGAGTCATAGAGCTCCTTTCCCTTCCCCCAGTGTGCTGCCCTCCATAGCCTCACTCCATACTGAGTGAAACTCCTTCTTGATAAGTGAATGGGTTCATAGCTGGAAGGTTATGGATACCAGTGGCTGTTAGAGGTTGCAGTGTCAAGGATCCCTCTGTGTCTGCCAAGTCTTTCATCTCCTGACAAATAGGAGGCCTCTGATTTTGTCTGCGGTGGGACATATGTAAATACCCATGTCACAGGGGATTTTGGTAAGATATTTTTCCTCTTTCTCAAAATGGGATGTATGGAAAGGGCTGAAATGGACAGCAGAAAGCTATGGCAGTTGTGTAACGATACATTGCAGTTTATCTTAGTGGAATGTTATTATTCCTTAATCCCTTATATACATAAGGACTTTTTTAGAGGCTCTGACCTTTTTTTTCTAATTTTAAACACTCGAGCCAGACTACATTAGTCCATCGCCTTGCTGATTGTGCCCAGTATTATTCCTTCACACCATAGATTCCACTTATACAGACACCTCAGTCTTTCACAGACTCAAGCACAGGGCAATAAAAAGCAACATCAGCAAAATCTTGGCTTTCTTTCTTTGAATGGGACACTAACTTTACTTGCCTTTTGAATTGTGACTGGCCAGAGCACTCACAGAGTACTCACTCTGATATTGCCACTAGTATCATGACATTATGGGAATGCAAATGTCACTTCACCTTAGACAAATACAACCGGCAGTGATAACTCAATGGATCGGTTAATAGGTCTTGCTTTCTGAAAGCAGACCATCTATCCCTACCCTGTAGCGGTTCCAGGCCAGGCCAGGAAAGATGGATTACAGGTGCTTTCTGCGGTCGGAAATGGCTGATTAAAGAGGTTAGCCCTGTCTTCCTCTATGCGCCCTGCTCTTTCTCTTTCTTTTAAGCATTTTTTTAACTTCAACTCCCTTTTTCAGATCAGTAAACAGCTCTGAAGCTGATGCTGTGAGCCTGAAAGGTCTTGCGTGCTCCAACAGTGGCAGAGGAATTCCCCACCCTGCATTCTCAGCTGCGTTTAGATAAATAAAGAGAGTGAGTGAGGGACTTTCTCCAACAACCTGCTTAAGAGACAGCTGACAAGAGTGTCGCCAGTGAAGGGTGTTGGTTACATATTCACTCTGTCTCCACACTAAACATGCCATTCTCACCCATCCCACACACACACACACACACACACACACACACACTGTACATGCACACACAAAAAAATTTAACAGACTTGATATAATTTATGACTTTAAAGACATTTTGTCTCATGCTTGACATTTGTATTTAAGATAAATATAAATAATAAAGTTGATTTTTTTTATTAATTTATTTCTACAACAAATATATCAACAAAAACCTCAAATATTAAATAAAATCAAATATGAAAATATGAAAAAATATATACAATGGTACATAATTCTAGAATTTTTGTATATTTAAGAGTGTAAACTTCTATGTTTCACTTTCACAATTTTTTTTTTTTTTTTTTTTGCAGTAAACATTTTAAAATAGATAACTGTCCCTCGAACAAGTAGTTTTCATTCAGACCATAAGAAAATAAGCCAAGACTGCTGGAAAAGCATTATAGATACCCACCTCGCGAAGCTGACTGAGAATGCCAAAGCTGTCATCAAAGTTACTTTTTAGCCTGTATGTGCTATTAGCTTCAATGTCTTGCCAGTTGATAATGTGGAATATTCTAAAGAAAAAAATAAAGACAGTCATAGAAGAATGTGTATCTAAGTGTGAGATACTGCACACACACTTAGGAGCACTTAATCTGGACTCAACCAACATCATGTTGGTTGGGGCTTGGGGCCTGTTACTGCTTCAATGATGATTATCCCGGGTAACCCTATGTTCACAATAGTGAGCAATAAATTGACAAGATGACTATTTATTTTCAATGTATGTGTGTGACATGGAGCCGTGAGAAGTAGTGGCAAGCAACAGCAGCATAAGTGACATGTACATTGAGATTTGCTCAATTCTATGCAATTTAGGGTGCCATGAGATGGGTTGGTACCCTGTCCAGGGTGTGCCCCACCTTGTGTCCTGAGTTTCCTGGGACAGGCTCCCCACAACCCTGTGTAGGATAAGTGGTACAGAAAATTGATGGATGGAAAATATGATATGGTAAAGCAACAAATCTAAACCTTTGGCCCAAATGATTCCTCAGACAAATCCTATGGCACGTGATCTGACATTTCTTCTTTTCTCCACTCACAACTTTAGTTCCTACCTGCAATTAGTTCCTGTTTAATGTTTGATGAAAAAATATTAAATTCAATATTTAATAAAAATTTATAACCACAGTTTCATATATGATCATATATGACCTCTGTGTATAGAAACATTATGAAACAAAATAAAGTTTGAAGGAAGTAGCAGAGATTGTTGGTGCCTCTGTTGAGTGTAGTTGGTGTCTCTATTGAGTTAGTACAGATAGCTTGCTTTGCTAATCTGTCAGTGAAGCTAGCATGAAGCCTAGCATGCAACATATAAATTAAACAACCAATCTTTACAGCAATTTGTGCGTTATTTAATTTGTTTAACTATTTGTTTCCATACAGAGGGGAAATAAACACTTATTATTATTATTATTATTATTATTATTATTTTTAGCAAAATGTCTTCTGAATGTCTAGTAAATGTTTCATACTAATATATATATATATATATATATATATATATATATATATATATATATATATATATATATATATATATATTAGTATTATTTTATTTTATTTTATTTTTTTTCTCAGACAGCCTTTAAGAATGCCTTTAACAAAAAAAGAACGTACTGAAAACATTCTCATGGCTGGTTCAGGGAGCTGTTGCAAGATTGCGATGGACTATAACAGGAAACATAGCAAGCACATAACCCACAACACTGATGCCAAACATATTAAATTCATAAAGACTGGTAGTGTTGCTAACCAACCGAGTAGTGGACGTTCACGAACATCCACTGATGAAGGCACAACCGACATAGTGCTGGCAAACATAGTCCCTTATGTATGGATTTTGGGACACCCTGTAAATATTTAATACAATTTAATGCAACACTAGTGTCAGTTGCTAGTGTGAACATAGGGATAGTTGTCTTGTACTCCTGACAGACACTTTGAATCAGCATCCTATCTGGTCCTGCATAGTACTGTGGGACATAGCAGTGTAGAAGCATAAATGCCTTAACTGTTTCTCAGCCTAGCAGTAAACTACTTAGCAGAGAAGCAGAGAACATGAAGGAGAAGGAGTGGGCACTCTCAGGTATTTGCTCGTATTCCTGTGTGCCAGCCGAGGCGATGCTATCTGCTCTGATTCCAAAAGAAATTCTAGAGATTATGAGATGATACTGATATACCGAAACAAGAAGAGGCTATGATATGCCAGCTATGCCAGGGGAAGGAGCAGGAGGGAGGGGTGAATAGGAATCCTGTACAGGATGTGACTGAGCATGTTGGCTCATAGTGCAAAAATATATGAAAATCTTAGAGAAGATAGTTACATTTATATTCATGCAAGCAACTTTTGAAAAGAAGATATTCACAAGATAATCAAACCTTAATCACGTCACTCAGTGTGATACTTTGAAATGAATAGGCAAAAAAAGGCTTCTGTGCAAACACCCCAATAATGTCAAATGCTATAGGCTGGCAGTGCAGTGAAACACCTTGGCCAAAGTTAGATCCAGTGCTCCAGGGAATAACTGATGGCAATTTGCAGCAATAGAGTCATTGCACCCATAAGCAGCCTTGACTTAATGATAAATTAGTACCCCCCTTGGTTGGTTTGGGGAGCGGGGAGATTTTATTCTTGCAGTGCCCTTTATTTTTTTTCAGTAGTGACCTCTGAAAGACTGCCAAGTATGCCAAAACTCAGAGTTCTGTGGGAGGAGCTATAATGCGCTTCTCTCTTTCTCTCAATCTACCTCGATATTTCTTTTTTCGTTTTCTTTCGTATTTATAGCATTAACGCTGCCCTCTGCAGGAAGGGTCCGTCTTAAATGATGAAGGCACTTTTACTGCAGGGATTCCTGGCAGAGATCTTTCTCTCTCTCTCTTGCTCAGCTGTATCCATAGAAGTGGAAAGGTTTGTAAATATAACCGTGTTCATATTATGACATAAATAGTGTCTGATGATTTAGTAAAGGCATTAAAGGTGGATATAAGGTCAGAGGCACACCTGGGCATTTGCTTGGAACACATGACAAAAACTAGAGCAGCACAGGATTAGAAATCAGCTGTGTTGAGCAACCTTTCTGTAACAAACAAAATGCATGTGGCTCCATTACTTCTAAAAAGATGGTAATCTAATGCTCTAGTGTGGTACAGTACATGTCTGTCACAATTGTTGGTCTTGCGATACTCATTCACCTGAGCATGTTCTGACCCATGGCTCTGTTTGCATATGTATGTGTGTGTGTGTGTGTGTGTGTGTGTGTGTGTGTGTGTGTGTGTCCTTCACAGGGACAGTGGGCTCAGTGAAGCTGGAGTGTGTGGTGCAATGGGATCCCCTAAGCTCATGCTCAGCGTTAAATGGCCTGGAGCACAAATATAATGCCAGGAACAAGCCCTGAGGCTTGAACTCACTACATGCACTCAAGGCCACGCATATGGTCTTCATGGGTGTGTGTGTGTGTCTATGCGTGTGTGTGTGTCATGTGTTGGAGAGTTGAGACGGATGCAAGTGCAGATAAGAGCTTTATTAGAGATAGGAAGACAAAACCAAATCGAAAGGCAAAGGCGTGGTAATAAACAGGCAATTGGCAAATGGGCATAAACTAGGCAAAACAGAATCAAATAACGAAGACAAGAACAGGATCAAAACTATGGCACGGAAACGAGGAACAAAGGCTTGGAGTCGAAACTTACACACAATACTTCGCCCCGAACAATGAGACAGGAGGCGTCAATACGGGGTGGAGACAGGACAGAAATCATAACAAATGCACATGTGTCAAAAGCAAACAAAGTCAAGGTCACTGTAAAACCTGGAAGCACGTGCTCCCGCACTAGTGTGAGGGGAAATCGTGACAGAGTGTTTGGATTAGTCCTTGAGAATGTGACAGTTCATGCTTCAAGGCTGGTTATCTTACAGGACATGTCTGCTACACTGTTTAGTAAAGCCCACAGGCGTCCCTCTGTTAATTGACTAATTATTCTCCTAATTT
This sequence comes from Ictalurus furcatus, assembly GCF_023375685.1. Taxonomy (NCBI): domain Eukaryota; kingdom Metazoa; phylum Chordata; class Actinopteri; order Siluriformes; family Ictaluridae; genus Ictalurus; species Ictalurus furcatus. The sequence goes on along the minus strand of NC_071263.1, from coordinate 12,584,192 downwards.
GACAGACTCACTGTTTTTTTCCTCTCTTTCTCTGACTGTCAGTGCAGTACCCCACTAATCGCACTTTTTTCATTATCCTTTTCAGCTCTTTTGGAAAAATAAGTGTTCACAGGCAAAAATTAGGCCAGTATTAATGGATTTACCATCTGATAACATGTGTTTTCATTTTATATGGACTGTAATGAAAACTGAAAACTGCACTGGGAAAAGAAAAAAAAAATCCCTTTGCTGCACATATTTTGTGTTTGCGTTCCCACCTGCAATATTTAGAGCATCCCATCCTGAGATAATAAACTCCCCAACTCCTTTGTGTGTGTATATGTGTGTGTGTGTGTGTGTGTGTGTGTGTGTGTATGCGTGTGTGTGTCATGGGCGGCTGCCAGGGATATCATCCATCTGTCTAGCAAGGCCTGGAATGAGCAGCCCAAGAAGCATCCCAACACTGCACACACCCTTCAAACCCCACCCCCATATATCCCCACACCCACCACCCCATTTACTAACTCTGCTGAATATCTGTCTCTTCACACCCTATTCTCCACTCGGTGTGCTCACACATGCTTGCAATCTAAAAATTGTAACATTGCATCATCACACAACTTGCTGTTTCATTCTCCAGAAGTTTGTATTAACCAGGCTGGAGGATTGAAATTCCAGATAAGTGCATCCAGTACACATACTGATCTATACCAGTAATGTTTTAATCTTGTACGAATTACAGGACATTACAGTTTAAGTGGTTATTTGTTTTATGCCATATTTTTTATTCAAATGAACCCAGGTAGCATAGGCAATTGGGGCCACTGTTACCTCTAAGCTGTGTCTGCTGATGATGCTCCCATGCAGAAAGAAGTTAGTCAGTTGGACTAACTGACAGTTGAATGCAGTGCAGTTTGGACCACCTACAAGTACACTTGTCAGCATTTTGTTTTTCAAAACAGAGGCAGTCCTGCTGTCACTTAAATTCAGTCTCAACCACACATAAAGTGAGCTAGTTACATTAGCTCACATAAAAATGATGGAAAATTGGTTGGGATGTGTCTGCAGTGAGAGGGTGGTGTTTGAGGGATGAGCTACAGGCACGCCAGAGCCCTGTTTTAACCATATATTAATGTGATCTCTCTTTATTTCTCTCCCTCCTTGAGCAGTGAGCTGAACATGTGTATGTGGCCATGAGTAGAGCAAAGCAGAAAATGACAAGCAAGCAATGTTTTATATAATCCTGTCAGTTTTGAAAAACAGTAGTACTGATCCTAGTTCACTAGGTCATGAATGAAGCATAAGCATAGTTATTTCATGGTTATTGGCTGCTGTTGTGTATTTCTTTTGTTTTCATTGCTGTGGTCAGTGCAACAGCATGACTGTGAGTTGTGCAATATTGAAAGATTGATAAAAAAGAAAACCATGATTGGGGAACATCAATGCTATAAGCAGAAACAATGACAATATCTGTAATGCTATTAATCAGTCCCTCCAGGATTTAGCAATTTTAGGTGCTCAGAAATTAATGCAAAATCAAGGAAACTCTGCAGTATTCGCAGGAACTTGCAATTTTTCAAAATTACTGCAGGTTTTCCGCAGATTTGGGCCAAGATGCATAGTGTGATGTCATCACAACTTGCCATGTGACATCATCACAATGCACATTCAGCCAAAGCTTTCTTTGATTCACATGCGTCGAACATGAGTACAGCCAAAAGATTTACCAACAAACATCACCGAGAAGGGCTGTGCAAAACAACTTTATGCAATTGCATTTTCGCCAACTCAAGTAGTTTTCCACAAAAACGCAAGTAACTTGGATGATGTCAAAGTCGCTTGTTTTCTACATGGATGAAAAGTATGTATCATTTTGTTTTCCTTTCTTTCATTACATGTGCTTTAATTGGTCAAATATGTAATTTTTTGAGAAGCAAATCAACAGAAATGTAGTAAACAAGTGTCATAATGTCTGTTTCATAATGCCCAAAAAAGAATATTGCTTAACAATTCTTTAAGGCTGGTTTCTCATTCATACGTTCACCTACTAAAGGTCAGCTGAAGTGACTGCAAGTGGTTTGCATGTAAAGTAAGGTTTAGTTAAAACAGTGTTTGACTCTTCCATGAACCTAGAAACCTCCAAACTCTCTTCCTGCTGAGCTCACTACCTGTAGCAAGAATATTGCCCTCGGCAATGTCAACCACATTCTCACCACCTCATTCTCACCACCTCAATTAGTTCATTGCTTCCCTCCTTGCACAGAAGCGGTCCTCTTCCATGTGGCATCAAGGATTTAGCGGTCTTTAGAGTCCCACATTTGCTGCGTAATTATAGATTGCATGTGTGAAGATTTGGAGGTGGGGTGTGGGCTGATGAGAAGCGAGTAAGCTGCGGAGCTTTCCGGAAGATAACTCAGCAGGGCTTTCAGTCGCATTGACTCTGCAAAATAAGCCAAGTGGGGATGACATCATGCTTTTAGGCATCCTGTGAGTACTGCTCAGTCAACAAACAAACTCTCTCTCTCTCACACACACACACACACACACACACACACACACACACACACACTATTCCATGTACAGTGGTGATTTTGTACAGTTTTCTTTTTATATTATATAATTTTTTTCAGATAAGAATGTCTTTGACAAAAGAAGAATGTATTGAAATCATTCTCATGGCCTTATCGGGAAGCTGTCGGAAGGTGGCAATGAACTGTAACAGGAAACATGGCAAGCATATTACAGACGACACTGTTGCCAAACTTATTAACAAATTCAAAAAGACTGGAAGTGTTGTGGACCAGCCTAGAAGTGGACTCCACAAAGATCCACTGACAAAGGAATATCCGTGGTGCTGGCAAACATAGTCCCCCTATGTAAGGAGACTTTGGGAAACCCTGTAGAGATACAGTAGAAAAGATTTTGCGATCACAACCTAAACTGCAGCTTCCTAGATTGCAGCATGTTTTCATATCTTGGTGGGGATCAAATGTCCCCACAAGGATAGGAATATCAAACAGGTTTGCTATTGTAGTAACATTTGGCTGGTCATTTTGAGGAAAATTGCTTTCTTTTTTTCACAAAAACTGCAGCTTATATTTAAACAACCTAAAGAGCTAAATATTTATTTCTGGTTTATTTAAAGTTAGGGTTAGATTTAAGTGTAGGCATAGCATTAATTATCTGCTTTATTAAATATGTCAAAAAGGTCCTCATAAGAAAGAGCAAAAAGTGTATGTGTGTGTGTGTGATCTTGTGTTTATGAGGGTTTCTGCTGACTGAGAGCAATGCACCAGGCCAGATCTGGGATTCACCAGGTCACAGCCTTTCACTGCAAGAGGCCCCAGCTCGAAGGTAACTGGCCAGAGTGAGAGAAAAGAGCTCTTGTTCTCCTGCTCACAAAAGCCAGAGCTGGACATTCCTAAATAATCAATCGCTTCACTCAACATTTGTTTGCATCTCTTTTAACAGAGCATAGATAACTGCTTCATTTCATTCCTTTCGTTCACTCACTGCTTCCTGCTAGAATAAAACATTTTTAGATATTAGGTCACACAATTTCTCAAAATACTGTTTTTTATCTTGAAAAACAAAAGTGGAACATATCTTTAATCAGTCCATTAGACAACCCAGGAACTTTTCTGTTAATTAGTACACAGTGAAGCATGCCCTTTGGTGGTCTTGAGCAGCCTCTACAGATGGAAAGGTTAATCCTGCATTTATTGCTGGAAGCAGTCAAACAGATATACTTTAACATTCTACTCCAGGGCCTATTGATTGCAGGATGCCACTGGCCACAGACCTGACATCACATCCTGTACTACAGAGACCATAAAGGTGCTATTGATGTCACCCTGAACCCTCACTCATGAGAAACAACCTGGGTTCCTTGATCTCTATTGATGTTAATATGCTAAATGCTTATCTCACCTTGACATGTTATTTGTATCCAGCATATCCATCTGTCTGGAGCAGAAGTCTGTGGAAATTTTCTCTTGATGGATTCAAACCTCTACCATTCAGACTAATGGCACATACTGTAATGCAATCTAGGTTCTTCGGGACAAAGGCAGTGGCTGAGATTTGGCCAATAAGTTTTTTTTCTTCTTTTTCCTTCGCCTCACTTTGCTTTCTCTTTTCGGAAATGGAGTGCCTGGTGTTTATCTAGTCTATTAATCTCACTAAGTATTTTGTGGAAAGGAAACAATAGCCCTGGACATCACCTTTTTCCTTAGATGCAGGCCTTTGATAGGAAATCTATACACACCGAGAAGCCAATTTCTCCTGCTCGGATAGTGGAGGGTCAGAAAGAGAAGCCAGCAGATACACTTGGATGAGAAAAAAAAGCCCTAGAGGGAAGGACCTATAGAAGAACAGGAAAATGGTTTATTGGTGTAAGTTGTCTGTTTGCGCTGATCAAGGATGATCTTCCTTTTTAAAACACAGTGTAGCTATTATAAGAAAAGGCATGGAAACTGCCAAGTATTGTCATGCCAGATATGCCTTCCCTCCACAGAGCTATGACAATAATAAGAGAAAGTGCTGTTCGGATAAATTCCATAGATAGGATAGGTATGGGCATTTTATGTTAATATTGATCGAGGATATGTGTTTGCCTCACCCATGCCCCTACTCAGTCTGTTGTATTGCCTTGCGTAAAGATTCCTGATGTATTTCAGGCTTAGCTGTCTTCAATTAATTCTGTGCCTTCAGGACTTCTCAGGATTTGTATCTAAGGTCAAGCAGGGTCAGGGCAGAGTTTCCCTCCCCTCTGTCAGTGTGTCTGTGTTTCCCACTAAGCACTTGTAGGTTTGTGTGGAAACCACAGCACATGAGGCTAAATCTAGCTAGCAGCTGGTGCTGTTCACTCCATGTTTACTTTTTTGCGCTAAATCTACTGCTACCCGCCATGACATTGCTCCAGCTTTCTCTGACTGAGTCTGCTAATCAAGAGACTCTTTATAAAAACCAGACTGGCTCTCTGTACTAACTCCAGTGATTTTCTCATGTCCTTTCACCCTGACTCAACTTCTCAAATTTGAGCAGTAACTCAAGAACTAAAAGCAAATTTTTCTGACCAAGATACAGCTGTAGAACAACACACACACACACACACACACACACACACACGATGGGCAGCGCTACCAGCGCTGCATATGGGAGCTGTTTGTTCACTGCTGTGTCAGCATGGCCCGCTGTGCCCCTGAGCTAAGTCTAAACACTGCACTTTGTGGCCGAGAAGCCATCTGTCGTAAGACAGGAATCTGACAGGCCGTCCAAAAGCCAGTAAACAGTGGTGGCTGTTAAGCTGCTCTGTGTTCCACTGTCATGTAAATTTCAGCAGTGAGTAATGCCCAATCCTAATCCCACACCACAGTTGAGGAACACACGGTATATAATCCGGGCAGCACAACTGTTTGTAGAACCAGTAAAAGACCCCATAGACATATAAACACAAACTGTGTGAACTTGGAATTAAGTAAAATGTTTATGTGCATTTCTTGTTTTCAAATCAACTGGAGCAGTGTGTGTGTGTGTGTGTGTGTGTGTGTGTGTGTGTGTGTGTGTGTGTGTGTGTGAGTGAGAGAGAGAGAGAGAGAGAGAGAGAGAGAGAGAGAAAGGCAATTAATGATTCATGTATTGCCTATTCTATGTAATGCATATAAATATCATAACATTTCAATACCATGTCTTTTTTTTTTTTGCTTCACATGTACATGAACTAATGTGAGGCTTTTTGGAAATGTCATTACTTCATTGCTCATTAGAAACTGAATTTCATCCAATGGTGAGTAGAACTCGGAGCCACTTCATCCTCCAATCTCATACTTGATTACAACGATTTACATGGGGTAATTGTGTCTCTGCCTCCCAACCTCTGGAAAGATCAATTCCACATTTAGATTATGTGTGTGAACAAGGCACCATACGGCTCTTAATAGGTCACCAAATTGTGTAATAGCTTCTTCACATGTCCAGTGCACCAGTCCCTTAGGAGCACTGCCTACCATCTGCACCTTGTGAATAGGACAGAAACAGATAAATCACTAAATAAAACAGTATTTGCAAAATAATATTTGCAGCATTTATTGACCGATGGAGATGTGATCAATGTTGCACAAAATGAATCATTATTGATTTGGCATGTATCCACCAATTATGTCAAAGGGTGAAAAGGCAATCGTTGAATTGGCTAAACATAATGCTGAGGAAGCAATTATCCATATGGATAAGTCATACTCAGCCCTCTCACCCCTGCCCTCTTAGAGAAAAATAGAATAACCCAGTATATATAATGCAGGCTTTTTTCTATTAGCTGCCAGTGTCTTCAGGCTTTAAGTGCATCTTTATCTGATTTCTACCTTCTACTGACTGGCTTTTACAAAGATATTTTAAGACAAAAGATCTTCTGGGCTTGATCGACTACTGACCAGTTCTTTCAGTCTTCAAGACTAGTTCATATTTTTGAGATATACAGCATAGATTTGAAACCCCCCTCAGTGCATTGATATGATATGAGGTCTCAGTGAGTGGGTGGATGGAAGTTCTTGTTTTTTGTTTTGTTTTTAAAAACATTACCAACAGGCCAGAGAGTGTAAACACACTGGTAAAACTACCCAGACTGCCCCTCCATAGACAAAGTCCCTGGCCAGACAAGTTGTAGGGGTGAGGGGCAGACATCCCAATCATGAGCACTGTCTCATCACAAAGAGGCACAATAAAGAAAAATAGGGTTTAGAGGGGCACTCGAATCCACGATAAGAGAGCAGAGGGTTGCTGATTGAGTTATTCTCACGTAAACAATAGCTCTCTACTCTCTGGAGATTCAATTGATTTACGAACTCCCACAAAGATTTGTGGTGTGACAGTAAATCATGCCTTGAATGCTACATGGCTGCAGCTCAATAGATGAAGGCAATACAAAAATGTTGCGAGGGAAGAAATAATCAGGCATTTCATTTTTTTCATACAGCCTCACCTTACATTTATACACCTCAGGCATGCAATTAACTGAATTTATTATTATTATTATTATTTAATGCTAGGTCTGATATTTCAGAGCCAAAGCTTATTTCACTGTTTTTCCGCTTTCATTCTATTTTCAGTCAACTTAATCACCTTTTTTGATGACTGTACCATACAGTGTTCTATAGGAGTCTAGCGGTTTAGCTTTGACCATAAATTACTGTTAAAGCACTGAGATATTCTGGAAAGTTGCAATCACTGTTTAGCCCACACTTCCTCCACAACTATGCAATTTGTAGCTAGAAAAAAAAGTTTGATGATAGTTAAGTTTGACATGGTAATCATATTATTCTATGCATTTTTTTTTACTCCGGCTCTAGACATACACACAGAGAGACACACCTCACAAAGATGACAGGTATTAGCATGAGAAAGAGTTCACACAGACAGCACTGCACATTACGCATTCAGGGAATTTATATGAAATTCAGCTGCTGTCACTCCTGCTGGTCCATAATCTAGCAGCAGTGTCTCAAACTGATCTTCCCAACAATCGAGTGCACAACATATGTCGAAGAGAAAATAAGGTACTCATTAAAATATAGATCAAATGTAAGGAAAGTGGTGGTAATATCAAAGCTGTCAGCGGCTGCCAGGGGAATAGCATTGAGTGGTCTGTGTTAATGAGACAAAACTGTTTTTCTTAGTTTTGAGGAGGAGAATGTGCAGAAGTAATAAATAAAAACACTATATTTTTCTTAGACTTCAAGCCCTGTCATCTGGAAAATTGTGCCCATTATGCTGCAAGCCACTCATATTATTCTCGAGTTTGAATAATAATAGCTATCTTTTTTCCCCAATGCTCTCTCAGTGAGTTTAGAGACACTATTAAAAAGATGGTTCGGCTAAAAAGAAAAAAATAATAATGGGTGCAAAGTAGTTGCCATAGTTTTGCATGTAAACATGAGTAGAATAAGTATAAATAATGCATTGAATCTGAAACTTTTTAATTCCATCACAGTAGTTATTAATTCGTGTTCACTTAATTTAATATTTACTTAATTCTTAGGAAACAGGTGGCATGGGGTGCAGCTTTGCACCTCCAGAGTTGAGGGTTCCATTGCTGTGTGCAGAGTTGGCATGTTCTCCCTATGCTAAAGAGCTTCCTTCAGGTACTCTGGTTTCTGACATAGGTTGTAGGCTGATTGGCTTTTCCAAATTGTCCTAAGTTCCTGGGATAGGCTCCAGACTCCCCCATGACCCTGTGTTGGATAAGCAGCATGGAAAACGGATGGATGGATGGATTAACCTTAGCTTGTGTATGTACGCCATACAAGTCTCTGTGGTTAAACTGCTACTATAGAAATTATAACGCACTAGAAAGAGTGTATTTATATAAACCATATGATTTAAATTACTGTCAGAACTGCTGTTACAGAAAAATAATCAGTTCCTTCTGACCAATCAGAGTTGATCATTCAACAGCACTGTGGTAGGATTAATATTTAACATACAGACAAATTTTATTGTTTAAAAGATCCTTGGATATATAATAATTCATTCTAGAAATCTGGCATTCTCTGAGTTCAGCTGCCAACCTCCATGTGCTTCTTATATCACCTTTGTTTATTCACTTCCTTTTTCAGCATGTGTCAAAGCATCCAAGCAAAGGTGAAGCCATATGTATTTCTTTCACTCTGTCCCAGTTTTGTGCATGCTAGCAATTTTGGCCAGGATTACTTTAGACTCTCTTGAGTGTTGAGTGACTTGAAGGTTTTCAGTCCCAGGAGCTGAAGGTAGTGTTGAAGTGGATCATGCCGCATGGATGATCTCTTTGACCAAAGACTTGCAAGGCTCAAGGTTTTCTGTTTTTTTCTTTTTCTTTTTTTTTTCTTTTCAGAAGGGAACTTTGCATTCTCAGCAAAATATACAGCATGTACAGTTTATTAGTGCATGTTTTAGTTGGCACAATTGGAGTTGGCGGTACACCGTAAGCACTTTCTAGCAACGTAGACAACTGGGGCTATATAAGCCACTTCATATGGAAATACCAAAATCCCTGCAAGCACTGTCTTTTACAAAGTGGGAAAACAAATTTAAGGTCCATGCTTTATTAGATTTTACAGGTCCCCTTAGCAGAATGTAAGGTATGCATGTGCATGTGTACTCTCTTTAGCTTCCTTTGTGATGACCACAATTCCAGGAAATCAGGAAAATGTGCAGGTGGACAAATTGTTTGTAAAAAAAAAAAAAAAAAAAAAAAAAAAGATTATTTGTCCCTTTCAAAAATGGACCTCTTATTAAAAAAATATAACTAACTAAATAATAATCATAAGCTATATAATTATCATCAGAAGATAATTAATGGGATAACAGTATAATAATGAGAAAATAATAGGATAATAATTTGGCAAAGTGTAGGTACAGCTACAGTAATAGTGCAAACCCTTATTATGATAATACACTCTGCACAACACTGTACCTTTCCATGTTCCTGGGGTGATACTGTTATATTTTATACATTTAATAAACATGTATATCACATGCAAACATTGATTTAAAAAGATTTAAGGTACATAATTACCTTTTAGAGCAAAGCTTTAAAGATACATAATATGTACTAGGTAAAAGATCCATACTAAATGTACAAAAGGTATATCACTGAAGGGACCACTGCAGTGACAAGGAAAATGTTAGTGTGTTAGTTTGCATGTACTGTACAGGGAGGATTTTATTTATTTTTTATAATCACTGATGTTCCTCCTTGGATTAGTCTCCTGGTGCTTATTATGAAGATTAGCCTAATGGCTATGTCAGTATTGATCACAGTAAAGGGATCTAAAGAAACAAAGCTCTGCTCTGCTCTGCTGCATTGCTACACCTGCTTTCACCAGCAGCCCACTGATCACCTGGTTAATTCTCTCTTTCTCTCTCTGTTCCTTTATTTTCCTCTCAAATTTTTTGTCTTGCTACAATGCATCTGCTCTATCTTTACACTTCAACTTTTGCGCTAACAATTTATTTTCTTTAGGCCACCAGAGTGAAACTAAATCAAGTGCAACACTTCACTATACACATTTTTGTGTTCTGTAAGCCTCCACATCGTAAAATAATAAAGAAATCTTTTTATATACTGCATATGAGGTATTTTCAGATTTTTTTACCAATCATTTGCATATTCATCATGCTAACATTTAACAACTACACATATGGCTACAAATATGCTGTGCTCTTCAATAGCATGATTTAATTTCTTGCATCAGTATGCTTACAATGCCCATTACCAGATATAAACACAACCTGTCATGGTTAGTTGGAAGTGAGTTGGACAGTAATAGTTCAGTGAGAAACTGCACAGCCTGAAATGTCTTCTCCGGTCTGTAAATACTATGTGCACGTCACCATTTTGCACAGTATATTGATTTTACTCTTTCTCTACTGGATTCAAGTTACAAGCAATTAAAATCATGAGCCAAAATTTCTATCAACTTTATCCCATGTTAGTTAGTTAGTTAGTTCCGTCCGCGCAGCGGGGCGCATCGGGCAACAAGCATTCGCCAGCGGGCTCGGTCGGAAGCGTCGATTTCCACATCTTCCCACTTGACATCGAGCGCTCGTAGATCTTCCATGAATGTTCGTCGCCAAGTATTCCGCGGCCGCCCTACTCTTCTCTTCCCCCGTGGCGGCGTCCAGCGCAGCGCGATCTTTGCGTGGCGGTGGTCAGACATCCGTAGAATGTGTCCTGCAAAGCGCATTCTTCGCTCTACGACCATTTCTGCCAGGCTGCGGGAGTTTGTTCTTCTTAGAATTTCTTCGTTTGAAATACGATCACGGTATGATACACCGAGTATTCTTCTCAGGCATCGTTGTTGAAACACATTCAGCTTGTGGATGACTGCCCTCGAGCTCTTCCAAGTTTCAGATGCATAGATGGCGGTTGGGATGATGATGCTATTAAACAGGCGAAGTTTGCTGTTGGTGTGGATAGTTCGCCTAGCCCAAATCGGTTGTAGCTGTTGGAAGACTGCAAATGCTCTGCCGATCCTGCGATTGACATCCACGTTAGTCCCACCATCCGCAGCCACAATGCTGCCAAGGTAGGTGAACTGTTTGACTTCTTCGATCAGCTGGTTGCTCACCGTGATCCGCACCGGCGTCATCCGGCCGACGGCCATGACGTTGGTCTTGTCAGTGCTGATCCGTAACCCAACTTTGGCTGCTTCGTGCTCCAGGCTAGTGGTCATCTCCTGTAAGACTTTCCCATTCTGCGCCAATAGCACAATATCGTCGGCGAATTCCAGGTCGGTCAGGCGTCCCTGGCCTGTCCACGGAATTCCAGACGCTGGCTGTGTTAGTGCTCGTCGCATGACGAAGTCCATCATCATGAGGAAAAAGAATGGTGAAAGAATGCAGCCCTGTCTGACTCCAGTCTCGATGGTGAAAAAGGCAGTATGACCTGTGTCCGTCCGGATGCAACAGCTAGAATCCTGATATAAGTTCTGGAAAATGGCGATAAACCGCTGTGGAATGCCATATAGCCGTGCCATGTTCCAAAGCGATTTCCGGTGGACGCTGTCAAACGCCTTCTTAAAGTCTATAAAGTTGACCAAGAGCGGTTTCTGATATTCGGAGCTTTGTTCAATGATGTTTCGAAGAGCAAAGATTTGTTCAGTGCACGACCGACCGCTTCTAAACCCGGCCTGTTCGTCCCGTAGAGCCTGATCGACTGCTCGCAGTATCCGTTTGAGGAGGACGAGACAAAATACCTTGCCTGGAACAGACAGAAGGGTGATGCCTCTCCAATTGTTACAGTCTGCGAGATTACCTTTCTTAGGTAATTTGACGATGACACCCTGTCTCCAGTCATTTGGGACACGTTCCATGTGCCAGCAGTCATTGAGCAGCGTAGTGAGCACCCGTACAACTTCATCACCACCCGCTTTCAGCATTTCTGCCAAGATTTGGTCAAGACCAGGTGCTTTGTTGTTTTTCAGATGACGAATCGCTGCAGCGACCTCAGCATCCATGATGTCGCTCATGTCCACTTCCAGCTCACAGGGAGGAGGAAAGACTGTAAAGTCGTGCGTGGCTACGGGAGCCGGCTGGTTTAGGGTGTCTTTGAAATGTTCCACCCAACGCGCGTCCTGCTCTTCTTTGCTAACTAGCATCCTGCCGGTTGTATCCCTTAACGGCCCAGTGGAACCGCTTTGGGCCCGAGTGAGATCTCTGACCACACGAAAAAGAGTCCTGCTGTCACCCTGGTCCGCAGCCAGTTGTGCTTCAGTGCCCTTCCGGTCCAGCCAGTCCTTCTTGTCTGCTCGGCAACTCCTCTTGACCCTGCGGTCGAGTTCTCGGTACGCCTGCGATGCTTCATTTCGCTCCTCTTCGGTCTTTGCTTGATCGCGCTGACGTTTCTTGACCCGTCTTTCATCGAGCAACGACCATGTCCGGTCCTGAATCCACCGTTCTCGCTGCGTTCCGCGCCGTCGACCAATCGTTCTCTCTGCCGTCTCTATGGCAGCATCCTTGATCTGTGCCCATTGTTCTTCGATGCTGGCCGAGTTGTCAAGAATCTGGAATCGATTAGCGAGTTCAATGTGGAAGTGCTCGGCGTTCACGCGGTCCTTCAATTTCTCGGAGGCAAATGACCGAACGGTGTTGCGTCCGGCCACTCTTTTCAATTTTAGTCGGATTGAAGTCACAAGCAAGTGGTGATCAGATCCGACGTCGGCGCCGCGAAAAACCCGTACGTCACGTAAAGCCGAGCGCCACCGTCGATGGATGCATACATAGTCGATTTCATTGTGAGTGGCCCCATCTGGTGACCGTCACGTCTTTTTGTGAATCCGTTTGTGAATGAAATATGTATTCCCGATGCAAAGGTTGTTAAGATTGCATAGGGATAGGAGACGCTCTCCATTATCGCTCGTTACTGCTGCCGATCCATGAGGTCCGATCACGTTTTCCCAGCCCTGCCGGTCGCTACTGAGTTGCGCATTCATGTCGCCAAGGAGGATCTTTATGTCATGGTTGGGGATAACCGCGATTGTGTCTTGCAGCTGGTCGTAGAAGGCGTCCTTCTCTTCATCATCTGCCTCATTTGTCGGTGCGTAGACTTGAATAACAGTAATTTTAGCATGGCGAGACTGAAATCGGGCGGTAATTATGCGATCACTGATCGGTTTCCATCCAACGAGTGCCTGTGCCGCGGTTTTGCTCAGGACCATCCCGACGCCGTGCACATGATGTTCTTTGGCTCCCGAATACAGGACGATCTTCCCGTCGCTTATCATTTTTCCATTACCCGTCCACCTCATTTCGCTGACACCAAGAATGTCAAGCCGGTAATTGTCGAATTCGTGCAGAAGCTGCTCCAGTCTCCCACACTGGTACAACGTTCGCACGTTCCAGGTTCCAATTCATGTGATCGTATTGGCGTCGAGTATCCCATTTTGCATCGGGCGCTGGACGACCTTTCGGCTTTGCTCCAGCACTGTCATCAAGGGAGAAACAGGGTCATCGCGCCGGTATTGTTTAGACCGCTGGTTTTTGCTTGTTGTTTCCGTAGCAAGATAGATTTTACGGGATCAGGGTGCTAGCCTGATGCCCAACCCTCCTCCTTTTTCACCCGGGCTTGGGACCGGCGTCGGCGGAGATCCCATGTACTTTTTTTTTTTTTTTTTTTTTTTTTTTTACAAATAATGAATGCTAAATAAGTAATTAAAGGTCTGTAAAGTGATATGCTTGAAAAAAAGTTGAATTTAAATTGTTAAACTGAATTTACTTAATTCAAATATTTACCTTGGATCATGTGAATGAATTGAGTTGCATTTTACACACTGAGTCTTGTCATACACAAATTAATCAAGTTAACTTAATAATATGGTCATTTCTTCCTGTCGGCACCAACATCCTTGTGAGATTTCATATCATAATTGGATCATGTTCATACTACGTGAATTGATCACACTCACTCTACATAGTTCAAACTAGTAGATGAGATTCTTGTTCAAATAAAATTGAGTATAAGCAATGAAATCACATTTTGATGAGAAACTTAATATTTTTATGTAATGATACATATTGTCTCTTAAATCATATATTTGATCAACCACATATTCCCTTTTTTCAATGTAGTCACCTGAGCAGAAATTATAGTTCTTCTATGAACATCAATATATTTAATATTTATTCTGCGTCTTCTTTATATACACAAGTTGAGAATGCAGGAAATTCCCGTCCATACCAAAGCTTATGTGGCATTTCCTTTGATCAGGCCCGAGGTTCACCAGAGCGTTACCTTCACCTTTGTGCTATTCCCTGAGCATGCTTTATGAACTGCTGTCTCAGAATTGTGTTAATGGGAGGAAATGAAGTGTTTTGTGAGGCCTGACTTTGCCGGAGTGTACCTTGTGTGTCTGTTCATTAACTCAATAGTTACTCAGTGTTGCCAAATCTCATTGGTAATGCTTGCTCATGGACCTTGGGTCTCGGGTGTATCTACATATGACTTGCCCTTTATGTCTTGTACGCATACAGTATGTTCTCATAGGGGATAATAATATATGTATCATAAGCGATACACAAAAATCAAGTTGCTGTGAGTGTATGAGTGTATCATGGCTGTGTGCATCTCTCTCTCTCTCTCTCTCTCTCTCTCTCTCTCTCTCTATATATATATATATATATATATATATATATATATATATATATATATATATATATATATATATATAATTATTTATTTATTTGACTTAAAATTCATCTGCTTTTATTTCCAGCAAATTTTTTACCGTGTAAATATTTGTAAACTATTTACATAAAAAAAACACAAAAACATTCAACAACTGAGAAATTAACTGAACAAGTTTCACAGGACAGTTCTTGCTGTGAGATTTTACCCCACTCTTCCACCAAGGCATTTGCAAGTTCTCAATCACAACTGGGAGTTACATGTTACATGTGATTACATGCGATTTTCCACTGCAAGGATGATCCACTGCAAGGTCCTTCCTGTCTCCTTGTAGCACTGTCTTAGGCATCTTACATTACAGAAATTACAGTTTATTGCTCTGGCCACATCTGCAGTACTCATGGCTCCCTGCAGCAGGCTCTTGGCATGTTCATGAAGGTGAGCAGGCACCCTTGGCATCTTTCTTCTGGTGTTTTTCAGAGTCAGAAAGGTCTGCTTAGTGTCCTAAGTTATTGTAACTGTGACCTTAATTACCTACCGCCTGTAAACTGTTAGTGTCTTAAGGACTGTTCCACAGGTGCATGTGCAATAATTGTTTATGGTTCATAGAACAAGCATAAAAAACATTGTTTAAACCCCTTCCAATAAAGATCTGTAAAGCTTATTTACATTTTACAAAATTGTATTTAAAATACAGTCTCCTGAAAAAGGTACATTTCTTTTTTTGCTGAGTTTATATATTTACCGAACAGGACCTCATGATGTGTTTTCACTGAAATTACCTTTTTTTTTAACCCATGACCAATAGCATTATTGCTTATTTCTCAGTATGAATGCTGTTCATTCACAATGCACTAACAGGTTATTTCCACAAACCCAATGAGCTCTTCATGAGAAACTAAACCTTAGAAAAATGATTTATTATTTCCTCTGCATGGCATGTGAAGGTAGAGCTGCAGCTGCTGTTGAGCACCTCTGAAGCATAAAATCATTGAATTCTCTGTCATGAAATGGAGAAATCCACTGGAAGCCAGAGGGATGGATAAAAGAAGAATGGAGCACTCTGTTACATCTACAATTTTGTGCAGAACTTTGTGTTTTTTGCTTGTCCTTCATGTATAGTTAATTGGTAGAGCAGCACAGCAAAGTCATATTTAGTGACTTGGCTCTATGGCTAATCTTTGCATGGCTGGAAGCCACTGTGGCTAAAAAGAGGGAGTGAACCTTATAGTAAATGGGATTAAAAGGTGAAACAGCTCCAGAGAAATCCACACCATAACTTAACATTTCTTCCTCACTGCTTTTTCTAAGTGAACCCATAACTTAGCCTAAACTCTGCAAATAGGTCCTGACAGCTGGAGAGGGAGAAGCTAGTTATGTTGCCTAATTCCATAATTTGCTTGTCTTGCAATCATAGAGTTCAGTGTCTGCAACAATCGCACATTTTCCATATAATCAGCCCCAGACTGAAAGTGGACTATGTGTTTAAGCCTCTTTTTTATGCTGAACATAATATGTGAAACCATGTTTTACTATTTGTCAAAGAGCTCCTTCTTCTAAATATGATTTATGAGTGAATCAACAGTTCCAAAAGCCAGAGTTCCATGCGAGGGCCATGAGGGGTGTGAGTCTTTGCTGGTTCATCTCCACTAGGCTGCACATGTTAATTAAACCATGGGGGCAGAGGCAGGTGGGCGACATCAGCTTTAAGCAATGCCCCGCTCTCCTCCTCCTGTTCACCCTCAGAGACCACCTCAGGCTGTGGGAATTTCCTTTAGTTACACTCTGCTTGCCAGGTAAACAAGGCTGAATGAGATAGCAGGAACCAGGGAGCAAATAAAACACACCAGAGGAAGTGAATAGATTTCACACTTGCCCTGTTAACACCGCACTCCACTAACGAGCCCAAGCTGAAGCTCTGGGAACTGCTCAGGATCACTCAGGCTCAGTGAGCTGAGAATGCTCTGGAATGAGTGTGTAATGCTATTAAGTGTAGATAGATGTAAATAGTAGAGGAGAATCTGTTGCTTTGTCACAGCCCTCCATGGTAATACACCTACTTCTAAGCTGGACTGAAATGTTACTGAGGTAGACAGATGTGATCAGGGTCTATGACTCTGTAAAAAAGCTTTTCCAAATGGTTTCTTTTTTTCAGTCTGACTAAAGCCAAACAGAATGTATCCTTCTACAGTATCGCTATTTTTTTTTTTTTTACCACTGATATTCCTAACAAGACAAAATAGGCAAGCAAGTAAATAAAACCATTACCAACAAGACTTTTATACTTCCTGTGTAGTGTGTTTGTGACAGGCTCATATGATGATCTCACTCCATACCACCAGAGTTCCCCACCACCTGAATACTAAGCAACTTCTGGGTTACTTCGCTCACCTGATTCCCATCATATCCTCAGTTAGAGACACTGTAGTTTCCAGTTTGTCTTTGCAAAATCTTGCCTACTTTACCCTCAGTTCTGTTCTCAATTCTGAGTCACTTTATGTTGGATGTTCTCATATTTTTAATCTTGGACTGTTTATCATGTTTGCTGTTTTTGCATGCCCCTTTGGATTAGTTCATTGATTGCCTTTTTTGTGTTTTGACCTGGTCAGTTTTTCAAAGCTATTTGTTGTCAGGTTGTGTTCAATAAACTCTGCACTTGGACCATAAACTCTCACTGTGTGATCTTTACAGTGTTAGAGATATATGCATTGCATAGGGAGACAGAAATGCAGAAAAGAAAGGAAATCAAATTTATGGCTTGTCGACAGTGTGCAAGTTTATGCCAACGCAGAAAATCTATGTGAATCGATCATCAAGTGTCAAGACTAAGCATTGGATTTTTCTCGCTGCTCTTCCTGCTCCACTGCCTCTATTACTACTGCATCAAGGGACCCTTGATCATGGCTACAACCAATGTGTTAATCAAGGTGCCTTTACTTTCCTATATTGTTGTGACCTCATCTTGGCCTCTATCTCTAAACCACCTATCCATCTATGGGCCTTGAAAATGAACTCTAGCCTCAGGATAGAGGGAAGCTTTGTTTGTTTGTCTCAGAAGTGATTTACTCATGTCCACTCTACTTTTTTCTATTGTTGATCCAGTGCTGCATGATGATAAACAATCGATTGCTTTTCTAGGGTGCATTAGCCTTTCTAATACCCCCATGTCATTAACACCCAATACATTATATGTTCTGTATTGAAGGACTA
The DNA here is from genome assembly GCF_023375685.1 of Ictalurus furcatus. Classification (NCBI taxonomy): domain Eukaryota; kingdom Metazoa; phylum Chordata; class Actinopteri; order Siluriformes; family Ictaluridae; genus Ictalurus; species Ictalurus furcatus. The sequence goes on along the minus strand of NC_071263.1, from coordinate 12,566,344 downwards.
ATTTATTGACTGGCGATAATATGAATTTGAACACCCCAGTGGGAAATGACCACTGCTGATTAGAGAGAAGGTCTGTATGAATGATTAAATAAACACCCCAGTGTGTTTGCTTCACCTCCTATGGGAGTATTTATCAGAGCCCCTCTTGCTTTAGTTCCTACTAAACCGTAATGGAAAGAGTACTTAAAATTCTGACTTGAATAAGAGTGCTCCTACTGTAGATTCACTTTCAATTAAGGTAAATTATTGATGAAGAATTTACTATAGCTCTATATACTGAAAAAACCTCCTATATCATTAAAAAAGATTTTGTGAACAAAACAAATATATTCTGCTAATATACATCCCCAAAAACACCCAGTACTGGTGAAATCTATTTATAAAAAATTCCAAAGCAATTTCTTCATTTAGGCATCAGTGCCAATAATATCCCCAAAAGTGTTAACATATAACTTAAAAAAACTTTTGAAGTATTCCCACTGAATGTATTCTGTAATCCATTAACTTTATATGTCCCTTTATGTGCATGTATCTTGAAATTAAAGACAATTAAAAACAAAACAATATGTCTTAAGCCGAGATTACACCAAGTTTAGTTTTATTTAATCATCTGCCAAATCAAAGTCAGACCTGCTTTAAAGACTAAACAGTTCATCATGACCAGCATAATGAAAAAAAAGAAAGCAAGAAATCATCAAAACCAGCATTGCAAGCATAAAATTACTAATCATGACCATGCTAAACCAGCACCACGTTAGCAATAACCAATGCAAACCTGCCTTTTTAGCAAGGAAAAGAAAATTATAGCTAATGTTAACTTATTATACAATATGACTGTCCAGAGGTTATTATTTCAGGATGAATGTTAGCTAATTTTCATTTATTCCCAGGTGACTCACTAGGGCATAGCCGTAATAGCACTTAACCAGCTATACAGGTTGGTTAACATTTTTGGTTCACTTTTGCTCCAAGTAAGCCTGCTCAGTAAATTATAACCTCGTAACCTCAAAATTCTAAATACTCTCAAATTGCATTGATAAATAATATGTCAAGTTAGTACCACAAATTGTTTAATTACTATTTTGACATACTATTTAGTATGTGGTATATGGGTTGGGACACAGCCTTGAAACTAAAACACCAGAAAATAATCTTATAGAACACTGATTTCAAATGTTAATAGATAATAGCATCTGCTAAATGAAAAAATGTTAATATATTAATTTTTAAAAAAAAGTAGCAGAGCCCCGGTCCCTATCCACCCAGAGCAGTTACTAGTACTACAGAAGGATTTGAAGAAAAATGGATGGAGAATGACACAAAACGAGTTGAAATTATTGTTGTTTATTATTCATGCTTCTTTCTATGTTCGATAAAGAGAATCACTGTAAACTATGAAAGTAATCCAGTGCCACCCAGTGATGTTTGTGTATGCAGTTACATAAGGAAAATTAAATAAACAATTTTAAATTCTGCACATTTAATTCATATTCTTTCTTATAGAGTATGTTTGATTTAGTTTAACACTCCTACATGCTAATTAATACATTAACTAACAACATGTACTAACATGTACTTAAAGTGTTCATTATTCAAGTATGAATTCATTAGACTCACGTAGTTGAGCTTAGCTCTTCATTAGTTCATGATTAGTACATGCGTTAACTCATCATAAATTCATATTGAAGTAAGTATTAACTCAGGTGTTAGTGCATGATTATTCCTATACTGTTATTGTAAAGTGTTACCTGTGAATCTGTAAGGTGTTGGACCACCACAGTTCACCAGAACAGCTTCAGTGTGCCTTGGCATAGGTTCTACAAGTCTCTGGAAATGTACTTGGAAGAAGGAGCACCATTCTTCCAAAAGATGCTCCCACGGTTTATGTTTTGATAACGGTGGTGGACAGTGCTGTCTAACACATTGCTCCGAAAATCACTCGTAAGTGTTTAACTGTGTTGAGATCTGGTGATTATGAAGTTTGTAGCATGTAATTTACATCAATTTTATACTCAAACTATTTAGTGAGCCCTTGTGCCTTGTAAATGATGACATTAGAAGATGGAGACCATTCCTATCAGAATAGAAATGTTTTATAGAAGGAGTCATTACTTTTCACAATGGCTTTTAAGACTATTTTCTCAACCTGAGTCCCTGAGTAACCCCTTTTTCCTTTTTTTTTTTTCCTGCATGTTGGAAAATGAACACGTGGTAATCATTAAATCTTCAACAAAAGCATGCCATGTTAGAGGACTCAAGGACCAAAAAGGGTTTTAAGACCTTGTATTAAAAAAGTGGTCTTATTTAAACAAGTGTGTGAATGTCACGGTCACGTCAAGAGAGGTGGAGTTGGATACAAGTACAGATTTTCAGTTTTAATGAATACTACACAAAACACAAAACAAGAACTATGAACAGGCAGCAAAACACTAAGGCAAGAATTAAACATTAACAAAGACCATGAAGACGGAAACGACCATAACGAAAGACACACGCAAGACAAGGAGTGCAGTGCAAACTGTGGCTAATATACACATAAGTACTTGTTAACATGAACGTAATTCAGGTGCAGGTGGTCATGTGACCATGATGCAGTTAGGTGCAGTGGCTGCTGGGAACTGTAGGCCAGAGTTCCTTCTCTGATATTACATGACAGACACTCTTTATTCTCACACTTATAGAGTTATTGAAAGAATACAAAACACATTGAATAAAAGTACTGCTACTGTAGTAATAATTCAATTAATTAAAAGTAAAAGTAGTGATCATGAAAATTGCTCAAGTAAGAGTAAATCTGTTCTCCGATGAAAAATTACTTGAGTAATTATTTTACAAATTACTTTTTTTTTTTTTTTTTTACACATCTACAACTGACACAACTAATCTGAAAATGTTCTATATCTAACGAGTGTATTTTTGTATAATTGTTTTAACTAACCAAGTGAGCTAGGCTGAAGTGAAGGCCACTTCAATTATCAACAGTATATGATAGGTAATGTTAGCTGATGATGGGGTGTCAGTAGCTTGCTAGGTACTTTAGCTATCTAGCTAGATCATGTTAATTCATAAATGGCTGTGGCTACATAGTTAACTATCTAGAAAAGATGCCACTTACACATTATCCTATGCGTTACCTATAGGCTGTAGCAACACTTATATTATACAGATTTTTTTTACACAATAGGCAATCACTACTGAAAATTGAGTGACAAAATCAAGCATTTGTGCAAAAAATCAATCACTGAGTGCAAAATCAAGCAAAATCCACAATATTCAGAGAAGCTTGCAATTTTTCAAAATGACCACAGATTTTCCACAGGTTTTGGCCAGGACGCATCATGTGACATCATCATCACAACACATTCAGTCAAAGCCCTCTTCAATTCACATTCCCTGCTTCAAACATAAGTACAGCTGAAAGGTTTCGTTTAACAACAAACATCACTGCAAAAGACCATGCAAAACAATTTTGTGCAATTGCAATTTTGGCAATTCAAGTAGTTTTCCACAAAAAAGTACAAAAACTCCACAAAATGCATCACAAATCTTGAAAAAATGCCACAGTAAAATTCTCATTCTTCCATGATTAAATGCATTTTTTTAAACTTTTTAAAATTATTTTAATCAATGATCAAATATAAATGCAGCATAGATTATTGTTTAAAAAAAACTTAAGTAAAAGTTTGTTACATTCCACTTATATTCATTAATTTTCTGCTTATTATACAGTCATGTGAAAAAATAAGTACACCCCATGTAATTATTATTATTATTATTATTATTATTATTATTATTATTATTATTATTATTATTATTATACATATATAGATAAGAAAAAATGTAATCCTCTTTGAAACAGTGCCTATTAATAAAAGGTGATACACTATCAAATGACACATAAAATTGACATTTTGTAGTAATTTTCACAATTTCAATTAACAAAAAAACACATAAGTCACATGGAAAAAGTAAGTACTCCTCTACATTTATAACACCTACAAATCCATATAATTTGAATTAGGTGTTCAAGATTCGGTGCCAGTGATTAGAACCTGCTTAGGAAGTGCAGATGTAACCTGTCTTTTTTATACCCCTCTCATATCTAGTGTCTGGTGTTCCCTTTTTTTATTGAGGTGTGTGGTGTCATCATGCCAAGATCTAAAGAGTTCTATAAGGCCTTCAGAAAAAAGGTCATGTATGCCTATGAATCTGGTAAAGGATTTAAAAATTTTTTTTTAAAGAATTAAAAAAAACCCCTCAAAATTACAAATCTACAAATAGTGCAGATTTCAAACGATTGCCAATTTGTCCAGGACTGGCTGTCCCAGCACATTCAGCCCAAGAGCAGACCATCTGATGCAAAAAGAAGTCTCCAAGAACCCCAACATATCACAGGATCTGCTAATAAGTCATGCAACTGTTTGGTGTCAAAGTGCATGTTTCTACAATCAGAAAGAGATTGCAAAAATTTGACCTACATGGGAGGTGTACCAGGAAATAGCCTTTGCAAGACTACAGTTTGCCAATGAACATATAGGCAAAGAACAGGCCTTTTGGAATAATGTGCTCTGAACAGACGAATCAAAGATAGAGTTGTTTGGCCACAGTAACACATGCTTGACACAGACCAAAGACAGCTTTTCAGGAGAAGCACATCATACGAACTGTGAAGCACGGTGTTGGAAATGTTATGGTTTGGGGTTGCTTCACTGCCTCAAAGACTGGAGAGCCTGCATTCATTGGTTCAAATATGAATTCTGCATCATATTAAAGAGTGCTTGAAGACAATGTGAGGCCATCTGTCCAAAAGTTGACGCTGAACCAAAAGTGGACCTTTCGACAGGATAATGATCAGAAGCACACTACCAAATCTACCAAGGAATGGCTCAAAAAGAAGAAATGGAAGGTTAAGGAATGGACTAGTCAAAGTCCGGATTTGAATCCCATGGAAATGTTGTGGGGGATTTGAAACAGGCAGTACATGCAAGAAAACCCTCAAACATCTTACAACTGAAAAAATGTTGCATGGAAGAGTGATAAAAAACAATTCCAGCAAGCCTGATGGACAATTATGCAAAACACCTACAAGAAGTAATTTCTGTTAAAGGGTGTACTTACTTTTTCTACAAGATAATATCACATCTATTGATATTGATGTTTAATAAATGATTGAAAAAGCAAAATTTCCTTGTGGTTTTTTTCAAGTTATCAACTTTATTAATAGACACTGTTTCAAAAATGATCAGATGTTTGCTTGTCCAAATATGTCAAAAAAGTGAACAATTTCGATGGAGTGTACTTATTTCTTCAAATGACTGTATATTATAATTATTCCTTGTATTAAGATGTCCAATTTTCTAACATGTTGGCCTTTTCACTAAAATAATTGGCTTGCAGTAAGTTTAGTATTTACTCTCACTTGCAAAATGAAAGACTGGTCTGTGACTCACAATTTTAAGCTAAGCAGATGCAACTGTATTTAATCTATTCATCTTATAGTCATTCAGATGCAGGATGCTGGGGCTTACCGTGGCTTTTGCATAAGCCATATTTTTAGATTTACCTCAAAGAGTTATTAAAACTAAATTTAAATAGACAGTAATGGCCCTTTTAGGAAAATATTCCTAATTGTGGTTCTAGATGTGCAAATGCCAGGCTTAAACTCTCATTTCTGCATTTGGATGCTGTTTTCCCAATGAGCTCGCTGTTCCATCTCACACTTGGGCTATTTTGGATTATGGCTAAGTATTTCTGCACATAGCTCTGTAAAATCTCTATAAAATCCCCAGAGTCGTTCCTGGGTCAAATCCCCGTAGGAAGTTATGCAAAAAGTGCAGCAACATGAAGTCTGCAGTGCCAAGTGCATTAAAGCTTTTCACAGCGGAGCTGGAAAATAGACACCATTTCAGACATGGCCTCGAGCCATGGATTTGCCAGCTATGCCTGTAACCCTTCTTAAAACAAGCTTTAGTTGAATGAGGTGTGGTAAAAATGACACTTTAAACAAATATTTAATGATGCCATTTGACATGCGAGTATAGCATAAATAACTTCTAAACAGATGGTAAAAGCACACAAATTTTAGGTTTGTGGCTGCTGAGATGTTTTAATGTGTTGTGCAGTAAACCATGGGTATTTATTTCCTGACTGCACCAGACTTGTTTAATCAAAATGTAAATGACAGGAAGATATAAAATGCAGACTTCTGTATGTTGTGCATGAGAATTGGAACAAGTGCTTCAGATTTGCATGCTTTTTGAGTGGCGTTCTGTAGGAAGCGGCAATACGGGCTGATAGATACAGTTGGGAAGCATCTGTTTTGAACTGTAGCTTCACATTGTGCTTTCAATGACTTGAAAGAAGAGACTTTAATGTCTGGCACAGACATAACACTCAACAGCAAACCAAGTAACTGGCATGAACAATAGAACATCAACAACCTCATCCTAGTATGCCATTTATTGTACATGCTATTTAGTACTGGAGTACCATTTTACACAAAATCACACTCTATCCACTATGGGAATTGGACATTCTAATCAAAATCACACTATATCCACTACCAGGACAAAAGGATTTAGAGCTTTCCTTTTTTTTGTGACTCAAGCTTTTTCATACTTTTAACATATGGTGCATACCACAATGTACTCCCTTACCTTTTCTGTTTCTGTAATACAGTTTCATTAGTTTTCAATGTAAAACAAATAACAAATTATACATTTCTTATTTTCAAGTTACTACCATTAATGATTAGAGTGTTGAAGGGATTATTAGAGAGCTGATTTACTGTATTTTACAGGTTTCATTGGGTTATTTTTACTTTACACATGGCTCCACTCCAGTCAGCTTGTGGACATGGAACATGGATGTACTAACAGTCATAAATCCTCCCTGTGTAAGGCCAACGGCGCCATGACTAGAGATCAGCTCTTGTCCTCACACTGCCTTTTTCTAGCTTTCTGGAAGAATTTGCAAATGTGCAAGTTTAGTCAAGTGTGTCTTCTGACATTAATTTGTTGTATTGAAGTACAGTGGTGTTTATACCATGGGCCACATTTATCAACATTGCATAAAAAGGTTTTCCAAACTGCATACAAAAATATATTTGGGATTCATCAAATGTGTGTACATAGGTCATGTGCTCAAGTGTAAGTAATGAAGCTTACTTGTAAGTGTAAGTAATAAGCAATAAATATCAGTTGTTTGTAGCCACTGTATAGTACTTATGCATGTCAAAGCTTATTTAAATACAAGCATATCCAGCTGTATATTTAGCTGTGCAGTTTAATATTTTTATTTTTATTTTTATTTTTTTTGCATATTTATGTTATTTTTAATGTAACTCATTTAATTTGTTGAACATCAGCAAATGTGCATCGCTGGTCAGCTGCTCAATAATGGAATATAGAATATCTAATAGATCTAATGAATTTATATTAATAATAGTTAAAATAACTGCATTAATTTTCTTATGGTGCTTAAACTCAATGTATTGGTGTTGGGGGAAAAAACGCATTGGCATTAAGGATTTGGATAGATTGTGCATAAGCTATGTGACATGCCACTGTGGGCACAGTCCTACTCAATGATGGTTAGGAAATCCCTGCCTTATTTCCAAATGCTATCTGAAGTGAAATGTTGAAAACCCTGGTGTCATATATCAAGGAAACGCTGGACTTCAGTTCCCATCAGCCACTGCACTGCACTACATGTCACATGACCACCTGCACCTGATTCACATTTGTTAATGAGCACACTTGTGTATATATAGCCATTGTCTGCACCGTTTCTTGGTCTTTTGTCGTATTAGACATCTGTCTTCCATATTCCTGTGTTTTTGTTCCATGCCACAGTGGTTTGCCTAGTTGTTGTTGTGGCTTTGTTTTGGTTTTTTTTTGTTTAAATAAAACCTGTTAGAAAATCTGCGATTGCTTCCGCCTCAATCTTGATATGTGACCGAATGAAAGACCTACAGTCGGAAGCAACTGATCGCCAGGATGGAGAACTGGGGTGTCAGGATGCCACCGATGTTCATGAAGTACTTTGTTACGCTACGCCAACAGGCAGAGGATCTACTGCACTACGCAAGCAGCAGGTCGCCAGGAATTACCCGGACTTCAACTCACCTACTATGTTCACAGAGGACTATGCCGTGCCATGCCAACAGGAGGAGGAGTCCGGGTACAAGTGGGAGTCTGTGGTCGGGGCTAGTACCTTCTCCCACCCTCCCTCCCCTAGAATGGATCTAGCTCAGCGAACAGAGTTAGCGGAGAACAAAGGTCAGCCTCCCTGCTCGTCTGAGGACGCCACTCAGCCTCCCTGCTCATCTGAGGACGCCACTCAGCTTTCTGGGTCAGCTGAGGACGTCACTCTGCGTTCCTCCCCCGCTGAGGTCTGTCCTCTTTCCTGCACTGCTGAGTACAGCGTTCTGTTTGCCTGCTCCACTGAGGACGTCGCTCTGCCTTCCTGCTTGGCTGAGGAGGTCACTCTGCCTACCTGCTCAGCTAAGGACCTCGCTCCACTTTCCTGCTCGGATGAGGATGTCACTCTGCCTTCCTGCTCGGATGAGGACGTCACTCTGCCTTCCTGCTTGGCTGAGGTCGTTGCTCTGCCATCCTGCTCGGTTGAGGTCATCTCTCTGCCATCCTGCTTCGCGGAGGACGTCGCTCTGCCTCCATGTTCCGCTGAAGATGTCATTCCTCTTCTTTGCTGTGCGCAGTGTATCACTCCCCCTTCCTGCTCCACGGAGGACATTGTTCCCCTCATGCTCCCCGGAGAGCATCGTTCCTCTCCCTGGCTTCACAGAGAACCTCGCTCCCCTCTGTGGCCTAGCGGAAATCTTTGAGCTTCCCTCGGGCCTCGCGGAGAACATCGCTCCCCTCTCCTATCCTGCGGAGGAAGTTGTCCTGCTGTCCTGCCATGCAGACGTCGCTCTGAGCTCCAGGCCCGCTGAGGACGGCACTCTGAGCTCCAGCCCCGCTGGGGACACATGTCACATGACCACCTGCACCTGATTCACATTTGTTAATGAGCGTGTGTGTGTGTGTGTGTGTGTGTGTGTGTGTGTGTGTGTGTATAGCCATTGTTTGCACTGTTTCTTGGTCTTTCGTTGTATTAGACTTGTCTTCCATGTTCCTGTGTTTTTGTTCCATGCCACAGTGTTTTGCCTAGTTGTTGTGTGTTTGTTTCGGTTGTTTGTTTAAATAAAACCTGTTAGAAAATCTGCGATTGTTCCGCCTCAATGTTGATACATGACACCTGGGACTTTTTCTTTTGTGCACTTTGCTTGTATTTAACAGAAATTGCATTTAATTGGGGGGGGGGGGGGGGGAAATCAATAATGGTTTCTGGAAAATGTTTGCAGTCCAGATTTGATTGCACAAGTGGTGCATTTTCGTTGTGGCTATATTTTCCACTTGGGTGCTTTGTATACACATGGTCAAAGCTTTGTGTAAATATAATCATGCATAATTTACATATCTGTGCATACTCTGTATTGATAAATAAGGGGGTGTCCAGTTCAATTTCTGCCTGGGCCACATTGGCATGTTTGTGAAGAACTGGAGGGCCATAAAATAAGGCTATTGTGATCTTTAACAAACATTATACCATGGTCTGACTGAATACTCAATTCTGATTGGCTAGAAGGTGTGCGTTCAAACTGTGTAATACACAGGTAGTTCCGGTCAGTTTAATTACTGTGTATGATTTAGAGCAGGCAGAATTCTAGGTCTAACGGCCTGTATATAAAATAACTAATGAAAATTAGCCATTATTTTTGTCCTTTCAGTCAAATTTTGCACTGCAAACATCACTGACAACTTTAACTTGTCAATGCTGGCAAGTGACTGTGGTGTCCTTGGTGTCCTGTGGTGGCACCTTGGTAACGAAAAGCCTTTATGTAGACACAGAAAAAGAGAAGTCAAAGGTGAGTGTGGGTATAACATTAAAATAATTTTTGAATAAACCACTATTGCATACTCTCTCTGAAATACACATCTTAATTTTTACTTCCAAACATTTCCCAGATAGTCATGTTAACCACCCCAACACAATCCTTCTTTCTTTTGCTGCACAACAGAAATTTCTGTATGCTTTGTGCTCATTATAGCAGTGTATATGTGTGATGCCAGGTTTGCAGTCAGATTAAAGAATTATGTCCAATATTATATATGTTAAATACACTGACACAGAAGAATAAAATAAGCCTTAAACACATGTCCGTGCCTCCTGTTGTGTTTGATTGACATTCTATTTTTTAACTTTTTAAAGATCTATTGAAATTCCACATTACCACTTTCTATATGCTTAAAAATCATATGTCATGTTTGAGCAATTTGTAGCTGTTGAGTGCTTGTATGATATTAATACTTATGGATAACCAATAAACATAAATATGAGGTTTATTCCCCAACAGTGACTGTCCCCATCCTTCATGGACACTGTTGTATGTTTGGATGTTGTTTTTTTTAAGTTACGCACACTGCTGTGCTGGTGGCATGAACAGAATGTGCACTGTGGACTTTTGTGGACTGTGAATTTTGTGCAGTCTGAATGAAACGAGGCAGGAAGCTGTATTTGGCCTGCGGGATGCGAGTTTGACACCTGTGGTTGAGCCGCATAGAAGAGGAAACCCACTGAAAATCATTTGCAACAAGTGCATTTTATTTAGCAACTCTGTTTTCCTTCTGTTTTTAGAGAAGTTAAAGGGATGCTCTATATACCGTGGTGCTTGAAAGTGTGAACCATTTAGAATTTCCTGTATATCTGCATAAATATTACCTCAAATGTCATGCAATTTTCACACAAATCCTAAAAGCAGACAAAGAGAACCCAATTAAACAAATGAGATAAAAATCTTTACTTGGTCATTTATTTATTGAAGAAAATTATCCAATATTACATATCTGTGAGTGGCAAAAGTATGTGAACCTCTAGGATTAGCAATTAATTTGAAGGTCAGGTGTTTTCAATCAATGGGATAATGATCAGGTGTGAGTGACTGCCATGTTTCATTTCAAGAACAATGATCTATCAAAGTCTAATATTCAAAACATGTTTGTGAAAGTGTATCACGGCAAGAATATTACTGAGGACCTCAGAAAAAGAGTTGTTGTTGCTCATCAGGCTGGCAAAGGTTACTAAACCGTCTCTAAAGAGTTTGGACTCCACCAGTCCACAGTCAGATTTGTACAAATGGAGGAAATTTAAGACCATTGTTACCATCCCTAGGAGTAGTCAACCAAAAAGATCACACCAAGAGCAAGACGTGTAGTAGTCTGCGAAGTCACAAAGGAGCCAGGTTAACTTCTAAGTAACTAAAGCCCTCTCTCACATTGGCCCGTGTTAATGTTCTTGAGTCAGGAGAACACTGAACAATAATGGTGTGCATGGCAGGATTGCAAGGAGAAAACCACTGCTCTCCAAAAAAGAACATTGATGCCTGTCTGCAGTTTGCTAAAAATCATGTGGACAAGCCAGAAGGCTACCAGAACAACATTTTGTTGCTTGATGAGTCAAGGTTTAAATGAGAAGGATTATATTTGGAGAAAAGAAAACACTGCATTCCAGTATAAGAACCTTATCCCATCAGTGAAACATGGTAGTGGTAGTATAATGGTTTGGGCCTATTTTGCTGCGTCTGGGACAGGACAACTTGCCATCATTGATGGAACAATGAATTCTGGATTATACCAGCAATTTCTAAAGGACAATGTCAGGACATCTGTCCATTAATTGAATCTCAGGAGAAAGTGGGTCATGCAGCAAGACAATGGCCCTAAGCACAAAAGTTGTTCTACCAAAGAATGGTTAAAGAAGAATAAAGTTAATGTTTTGGAATGGTCAAGTCAAAGTCCTGACCTTAATCCAATAGAAATGTTGTGTAAAGACCTGAAGCAAGCAGTTCATGTCAGGAAACCCACCAACATCCCAAATTTGAAGCTGTTCTGTGCTGAGGAATGGGATAAAGTCCTCCAGGCTGATGTGCAGGACTGATCAACAGTTACCGCAAACGTTTAGTTGCAGTTATTGCTGCATAACGGGGTCAAACCAGATACTGAAAACAAAGGTTTACATACTTTTATGTAATATTGGATTATTTTCCTCAATAAATAAATGACCAAGTATAATATTTGTTTGTTTAAGTGGGTTCTCTTTATCTACTTTTAGGACTTGTGTGAAGATTTTATGATGTTTGAGGTAATATTTATGCAGATATATAGAAAATTCTAAAGGGTTCACAAACTTTCAAGCACTACTGCAACCATAGACTAACAGAAGGACCCCAGCCTCATCTAGAAAAGTAATTTCTATGGATTTTAATTAATGGCACATCAAATGCCATGATGGAATTGTTATGCTAATACAATATTTTATTTATGCTAATATAACAGTACTGTATACATATATACAGTACTGTGAAAAAGTCTTAGGCACCATTTTTTTTGTTTTTATTTTTTTTTATGACTTTACATTATCAAGTCAGTACAAAAACATTTTATATTTCTAAACATTAGTTTTACAGCACAAAATTAAATGTTGCAAAAAATGTTTGTATGTCATTAAAGAAAGCAGCATATTACGTAAGAAACCATTATTCAGACAAAAACACAACGAAAGCTGCTGGGATTTGCTGCAAAAATAAGAAGTAAGTGCAACAGTCAAAATCTCCAGAAGAACTGTGACTGGTTCTGTAAGATGCTCAATAAAACTTACAGCTCATTTCCTTATAAAACTTTTAAAACAAAGGGTCGTCAAACTAAATAGTGACTTTGTTTAATTTATTACTGTTTATTACTGCACTTTATAGTATTTTGTTTAAAAATGTAGAAACATTTAATTTCTTAATTTTTCAAGGCATCTTTGCTGTACAGCATTTATTTGCATGTGTACTGTGACTTTTGCAAGGTACTATAAATATATATTTCATGTTATCATCATTATCATCATAATGATAAGTTGCATGATGCTGGAGGTGCACAAATCCATTCAAATGATATGAAGAGGTACAGGTAAAGTGTGATGAAATCAGTCAGGGCTGTTCAGTTGTTAATTACATGCATTATGGCTCATTACTGCAGTTTCATGCATGTCTGTGGCTTGAGGGAGGCTGGATGAGTGAGAAGCACTGGGGGCTCAGTCAGCATTATGAATCAGGGCATAGCTGAATGACCCTGGTTCAACAATTTTCAGGTAGTATTCACTCACTCTCTCTATCTCTTTCACACGCTCTCTCTCTCTCTCTCTCTCTCACACACACACACACACACACACACACACACACACCATCTCAGGGTTATTCATTCTCTCTTTCTCTATGTCACTCTCTGTCTCTTTCTTTTTTTTTGTCACCTGTACCTCACTTTGACTCAGTGCACAAAGACCTGTGTATATCCTCAGAAGTCTAGGTTTCACTCACCGTGCACCTCAAAATGTGTCTGCTTCCTATACTGTAGCTCTATTAAAACATGCATGGCCAGGATCCTCAGCACAGATAAGCATTCTCTCTTTCAGTATATCTCTTTGTGTCTGTCCTCGCTCCTGAGTCTGCCCAAAATGCAAATAATGCAAGAAAGTAATAAAAGTTGCATGTTGGCACTACTGTAATTAAATATTAAAGATACTCATTTTTATATCTTTTTTCCCAGAGATGTGATGCCTGTGGATATTGTTTTCATATTACATAGGGGGTAGTCAGGGGGCGGGGGGAGGGGGATCATGAGGCTTAATTTAGTCTCAAAGCTTTCATAATCCTCTTTTTGCATTCACAGATAATATCACATGCCGGGTGTGGAAAGTAGGCTAATTTGTGAAAGAAAGAAAAAAGCACTTCAGAGTGAAGAGGTGATTCGGTTGTAGTGTGTTCTGCAACCTTGCTTCTTGAAGTTCTGTTGGAAAAACAAATGAATGGATTAAAGAAATATGAATTTTTATGATCTTTCTTACCTGATATACAGTATTTTCAAATGCAAGTATACACTTAGAGTTTGAAACAAGTTTGAAATGCACGCTCTGCACATTTTTTTTTTTCTCCTGCAGTGTGTGTGTGTGTGTGTGTGTGTGTGTGTGTGTGTGTGTGTGTGTGTTGGGAACGAGAGAGAAATCAAGCAATTTGACTCTTCAAATATACAGTATATTTGGAAAGAAAAAATAACACAGCAAGGCAACACTCCCTCATACACAGACAGTGGATGTTTTTTTTCTTCTCCAAACACAGTCCCCTGAGCTGGCTGTATGCTGGTTGTGTGTATGTATAACAGCCCTGTTCTGCTGCCTGTATAGCGGCACTGCTGAGGGCTGAGCTGTGGCTGGAAGGGGGCTGCAGGCTTTAATTGAATTGTAAATGGGAAGAGGGTGCACAACAGACGGCAGATGGGAGGCAGGGGCAGGTGCTCGTGTGGGCTGAGGAAGGAAAAGAAGGAGGGAAAGGGAAGGGGTGGAATGGCAAAAAGGCCTGTTGCATGGAGATGACCAGTGCTCTCCCAGTCCCCCATGGAGAAAGTACATTCTGCAGATGAGAAAGGCACTGGAGCAAGGCCAAGGACTCACTCTCTCTCTTTTTCTTTTTCTCTCCCTGCTGCTGCTAGCATTCTATCAATCTGCCCTCTGTGGCCCTGCACATAAACAGCCCTGCCTGGAATGAAATGATGTATGTTTCAGGATCTGTTTCAAAAGCATTAATAATGTCACATTTTATAATCTGGCATTACAACATCATCCCATTTATAACTGTAACTGGACTGGGACTAAAGAGTAATTACACTAACTTATTTTTTCCAACTTCATTCCTTTCAACTTAATAGAATTCATGCATTGAGTGAAAACAGGATTTTGTCATGGTCAAATAAAAGGGTTTCTCCTTCACCCTGAAACAAAGCAAAATAAGACTGTTAAATGTTTGTGCTGTTGTTGTGAGGGAAGCTCATTATGAAAAGGCGAAGTTCAAACAGACCCCAGAAGGAGCTCAGTGAACCCGAACAGAGTCAGAGAGGGAGAACACAAGGGGGGAGGGAAGGTTAGGCGTGAGAGAGTTCTCCTGAGGGAAATCAGAGTTCTGTCAGCAAGGAAGATGATCCCAGTCTGCCCTCATCAGGTTGAGCCGGCTCAGAGAGACACACTTAGCTTTCTTTCTTTCAGATGAACACTTGACTGTGGAGCGGTGCCATGTCATATATATCTGATTCTGAATTCCCCAGCTCAGTTCTGTAGTTCAAGTTCATTTCTGGAAGCAAAACACCCACTTCTTGGGACTTGGCAGATTATTAGTAAACAATGTTTAAAAGAAAAAAACAGGTCTATAGTTAGGTAATCCAATTCATAAGCCTCATAAACCAGAAAATGCTCATCACCACAATTTACTCTGTATAAGAACGATGCCAATAAAGTCCTGGTAGTGTTAATGTAAAAGCATGTCTGTTTTCTGTCTGCATTCTTTCTGAGGGAGTGTAAACACATTGTATGCTCTTCATGTGACTGTGAGTACCATTTCCTCTTTCTCTTTCTTAAAAATTTCCTCTGTCTCTAAGGGTGTACTCACACATCTGTACCATGCCTGAGCACGTTTGACCCCCAAAGTCTAGTTCGTTTGACTATAGTGATCCCTCTGTACCATGCCCAAGTCAACGTCAGCTGCCTCTGTAAAAATCTTCTGATACGTGCAGCACGATTAAGTGAAAATAGCCGTGCAGCATAAGTGATAAATCTATTAGGTAATCTATTATGCATGCGAGAGGGCCATGTGTCACCGACTCCAAATAAGCCACAAGGTAAGTAATGTTGCAATGATGGACTCCATTGTGCCATGTGAGAGTGCTTTTCTTCCTGTTTTCTTCAAAACAAAAAATTGCATTATATTGAAGTAAGTGTGCTCATGCCCGGAACATTACGTGCAATGTGAATGCAGGCCAGTGGGGGTTGCTGGGAGGGGGGGCAATCATGCTTGGGCATGGTACAAGAAAGTTTGAGAAAGCTGATCATTAAAACATTCAGTGAGCACTCTGTTTTCATCCTGGAAGAGCTCATGATCTTCCAGATTAAAAAAAATTAATTGTAGGTTAAACCTGAAGATGATGATTTTAAAATAAGCTGTGTGCTACTGTAATCAACCCATTTAACAATATCACCAAGCTCAGCAATCAACCGTTACCTTTCAACTCGTGACCATTCAGCTACAAAGTACAGCAATGGTAGTAATGATTTTCCGCTAAATGCTTCAGTGTAAGCACTTTATACACTTCTATTTGTACAAAAGGATGTGGTTTTATGGTCGCCTGTTTAAAATGAATTTTTGGTGGAAATAATTCGTTCATTCATCTCCAGTAACACTTCAGGGTATCTGGGTCAGGGTCATGGTGAATCTGGAGCCTTTCCTTGGAATACTGGGCCATAATACACCTTTGGTTGGGACACCAGTCCATCATAGGGCTCCATACGCACACACACACACACACACACACACACACACACACACACACAAACACACACACACACACACACACATCTATGGTCAATTTAGAGTAGCCATTCCATCCACCAGCATGTTTTTAGAAGGAGGGAGGAAACTGGAGAACCCAGCGAAAACCCACATGAACGGGGAGAACACAAAAAGAAACTCCACACAGACAGAAGCCCGAGCTCAGGTTCAAACCGGAGAACCTAGACTACCCACTACCCTACCCAATGCACCACCATGTGGCCCTAAACCATATTTATATAAGCATTAATTTGTTAATAATTTGTTTGGCTTGAATGAATATGTAAGATGTGACTGTGGAGCCAGAACTGAGTTGAGTTTGAATCACTTCTGAACCAGGTATGCCACATTTAGGCTAGATACTAAAATTAACATTTGGACATACACCAGCTTAGGGCCAGGGCATCAATATTTTTTGTTAACGTGACGTGGGTTTTAAATCTGTTTTGGAACTGATCTGTAAAATGAATCAGTTCCACTACCTGTACAGATAGACACTGGACTGGCCCTGCTATGCATGTCTGGAACAGATGCGGCACTACGTTTAGCCTGGATCCAGTGTAGTGTAAATATGTTGTCACCCCTTGGTCAGTCTGAACCTAGCACATGCACTGTTGCTCCAAATACGTCATTTGACACTCTCTCTCTCTCTCTCTCTCTCTCTCTCTCTCTGTCTCTCTCTCTCTGTCTCTTACACACGTACATTCACCACTGTTTGCTCAGGAGCCCTGGATTCATATTGCACTTATTAACCACAGCGGCTGCCGTTGCCAAATAATTAACCTGGCTTTGTCTCATGTTTGAGGGCTGATATTTGTGCACCTGTATTGGGGAATAACGGAGACAAGCTCATCTGGCTACTAGAGAGCAATTTCACAGGCGGGGATTTTAGGCTCACACTGGAGAGAGTCTGATCTCGCCTATGTGCCTGTAACCTTTTCCACTAATGAAAAAAGAAGTGCTAATAAAACACAATAAGCTGAAGAAGGCCTCTCCAAGCAATACGAGCAGAGTATTATTAGCCACGCAGACAGAAAAAGGCAACATTACTGATATCAGTGCTCAGCATTCCTGCTCCAAATCCTGATTTAATGGATGAGGGAAAAGTGTAATATACTGGAGTGGTAGACTGCTGTCAAATGACCAAGCACCTTGGGACACTGTATAGGGGATATTAGTTCAGAATATAGCCCTGGTCAATAAAGTTAGACATCTTGGTTAGTAGTGCTGTTGCGTCACTAATACAAGTATGAATATTTGTCAGAGAGAACCATTGTACACAGACTGAAAAAAATCATACTATGATAATAAGCATTTGATACTCTATTACATCACTATTGTACACAGAGACCTTTTTTATTAGATTTATTTATTTTTTATTATTAAATCAACTTCTGTATTTTTTTCCCCTATATGCATTAAAATTGACCTATCAGTTTGTCTTTCGAAATTAATCCTTGCCATTGTCAGGGATCTGAAAAGAGGTGTTAACTCAGATGACAGGTACACTTGCACACCAGATCACTGTCATTTGTTACTAAATAAAAAGTATATATTTTAGTGTGCAAACGCTTTTAAGAAATACTTTGATTTCAGAGTTCAAATATACCTTGATTACAAGTTGGCAGTGGAGTGACTGTAGTATTCCAAGACAACAATTTGCTAAGATAACAGCTTGCAATGTAGTTGCCATTGATTATTTGGAAGCATAGTTGGTTTTAGAGGACAGAAATGGGGACCTAATTGGAAAGAAGAGAAACAGGTAAATTTTGTAATCAAACTAAATAAAATCCACTTGACATGAATCCGGCTTGCAATGTTAAATGACCTATACCACCACCAGATAAATCAGTGGTCACCAACCCTGTTCCTGGAGATCTCCCTTTTTGCAGGTTTCATCTCCAACCAAAATCTTTTTAAGGCAATGATTAGATGGTCAGGTGGGCACAATTATGATTGGAGCTAAAGTCTTTAGCAAGGTAGATCTCCAGGAACAGGGTTGGTGAGTCTGCGACTTGGACTAGAGTTGCACTTAAGTCACAAAAAGTTGTGACTTGACTTGAACTCGTGAACAACCGACACGAAACTTGAGCTGGACTTGAAGACAGAGACTCTTGAAAAACACAAGTCATTTTGGTCATTCCCGAATATGTTCTCTCTTTACTACCCCACAGGACAGCATCAAACCACACATTTTTCTATTCATTCCTCATTCATTCATTCCCTATCAGTATGTCCCACATCCCACAACTTGAGATAATGTCCCACATTTTCATTGGAAATAAAAAGTTTGAACAGACTAAAGGGGTGGTCACACTAGGCTTGAGCACTCCATTGACTTTCACTCAAATGTATCCCGAAACAACAAACCAGATAAGCAAGCTCATGTGTAGAATTTTCATATTACGCTTCATGATGAAAGTTCAAATTTGGTGAACTCTGACCTGCATAATCGTATCATGTGAAGATGTGAGACCAATAGATGATAGTGACGTCACTGCGTGATCTTTTTAGTTTAAAACTAAATAAATAAAAAAAATGGAAGCGCTAACTTTAGCGGTATCGAGCTATCCTGTACTTTGCAACACAGCTTTGAAAGACTATAAAAAACAACTTAAAATTGAGTCTGTCTGGTTTGAGGTGTCGTTGAAAACAGGACTAGATTGTATATTTAACACATGGAAACATAAAATAATTTTTTCATTGCTTCAAATATTTTCTGACATTTTACTGCTGTAAAACGTAATTACATATGAAAACTTCCCATTCCTGCCCATATTCACAGTGTTGTCCGAAAAAAATACGTATGCTTAAAGCCTAGTGTGACCGTCCTATAACTGTAGAAGCGGGGCGTGCTCGAGTGCTCGAGTTTGTGAATTAGTTTAGTTTATTTATTTATTTGAAAAGGGACCATGTACAATTTTTAACATAAATGTTTCCATTTCATGCAGTGTACCGGATTTAGCCAAAGGCTAATTTTCATCTGCATCCCCACCACTCCCTGGGAGGGTGGAGTTGGAGAAGGTGAGTGGTAAGGATTGCACACATGCAGGGAACTATAGTTATGAATGTTACGTGTTGTAGTGAGCCGAGACGAGAATAGAAACGGGAGAGACGGACACCTCGAAAGACAGAGAGAGCCAACCAGCACAGAGCCGTGTGAGCTTCCTCATTCCCTACCCAAATCTGGGAAAGCGGTACACTAAGGCAGGAGTGTCCAATCTTATCTGCGAAAGGCCGGTGTTGGTCACGGTTTTCATTCCAACCAAGCAGGAGCCACACCTGATTCCACCTGTTTAATCAGTTGATCTTGGCTTTCAGTAGACTCAGGTGTGGCTCCTGCTTGGTTGGAATGAAAACCTGCACCCACACCGGCCCTTTCCGAATAAGATTGGACACCCCTGCACTAAGGTTTTAGTTATTTAGTTATTTTTTTCTTATGTTTCTACAGTAATATTTCAGAAAGTTATAAGCTGAAATAGACGGAAAACATCAGTTGCATCGCTGACGAAGCAATCGTCCACAGGAGGCGATGGCCAAATCTGGCACGCTTTTAGTAAATACTTGGTGCTATGTCCCTTTGCTGAGATAACAACTCTGAGTCTTCTCCTATAATGCCTGATGAGGTTGGAGAATACATGGCAAGGGATCTGAGACCATTCCTCCATACAGAATCTCTCCAGATCCTTTAAATTTCAAGGTCCATGCTGGTGAACTCTCCTCTTCAGTTCACACCACAGGTTTTCTATGGGTTTCAAGTCAGGAGACAGGGATGGCCATGGCAGGACGTTGATTTTGTGGTCAGTAAACCATTTTTATGTTGATTTTGATGTATGTTTTGGATCATTGTCCTACTGGAAGATCCAACCATGGCCCATTTTAAGTTTTGTTGGCAGAGGCAGTCAGGTTTTCATTCAATATCTGTTCATATGTGATATAGTCCATGATGCTATGTATCCTAAGAAAATGTGCAGGTCCTCTGGCAGAAAAACAACCCCAAAACATTAAAGAGCCACCACCATATTTTAATCGTGGGCATGAGGTACTTTTCCATATGGCTCCCTCTCTGTTTGCGCCAATACCACCTCTGGTGTTTATCGCCAAAAAGCTCTATTTTTGTTTCATCTGACCATAGTACCCTATCCTACTTGAAGTTCCAGTAGTGTCTGGAAAACTGAAGATGCTTGAGTTTGTTTTTGGGTGAGAGTAGACCCAGTAGGCTTTTTTTCTTGAAACCCTTCCAAACAACTTGTGGTGATGTACATTACTTCGGATTGTAGTTTTGAGACTTTCTGACCCCAAGACACAATTAACTTCTGCAATTCTCCAGCTGTGATCCTTGGAGATTTTTTGGCCACTCTAACATCCTCTTCACAGTGCGTTGAGACAATATAGACACACATCCAATTCCAGGTTGATTCATAACATTTCCAGTTTTCTGGAACTTCTTAATTATTGCCCTGATGGTGGAAATTGGCATTTGCAATGCTTGTGCTATTTTCTTACAGGCACTTCCAACAACCCTTTGCCGCACATCACAGATATATTCCTTGGTCTTACCCACTGTTATGAATGACTAAGGGAATTTGGCCTATGTTTTACCTCATATTTATACCCCTGTGAAACAGGAAGTCATGGTTGAACAATTTCCTGTTCCTAATCACCCAGGTGTAGAAATTTAAAATATCTGTGGAAATACACTTCAAATATATGTTTCTCATATGAATTCATGGGGTGCCAATAATTATTTCACACCTATATTTAAACTGTGTTGTG
The DNA here is from genome assembly GCF_023375685.1 of Ictalurus furcatus. Classification (NCBI taxonomy): domain Eukaryota; kingdom Metazoa; phylum Chordata; class Actinopteri; order Siluriformes; family Ictaluridae; genus Ictalurus; species Ictalurus furcatus. The sequence continues at coordinate 12,545,094 of NC_071263.1, read as the reverse complement.
TTTGCAATTGTTTGATATCCATGAGAACAGAGAATTTTTTGGAACAAAATATGAAAAGGTTCAACAATAAAGACAATTTTTCACAGCCTTCTTTGCTCATATTTACCAAGGGTGCCAATATTACTGGAGGGCACTGTAAATGCTCGAGCACATTCTTTCACGAGGAAAAATTACTTTGATTTCTGAATGCTGTATTATGCTAAATGCTACTTATGATGTATTGTTATTTGTTGTCTGTAAAATTAAGCTGTCAGGATGTTAGCATGCATCCTGAGTGAATGAGTGTGAATGACTTGCATTGCTGATGTCCACACAACAACCACTAATTAAACTATCACAAATGTCACACTTGTGATTAAACTAGCACTCTTGAAATGTTTTGATGATGATGAAACATAGTATAAAATCATTTTTAAAACTGTATGACCTATACAGTGTAATAAAAAAAGCATGTGTAAATATATATATATATATATATATATATATATATATATATATATATATATATATATATATATATATATATGTATGTGTGTGTGTGTGTGTGTGTGTAAATTTCTTCTCTGTCTCTCTCATCCTGTCATTCTTTGAGGTCTTAAGGTTCTTTTTTTAGTTGCTTTGTAAATCTTTTCTGCATATGAGTATTTATATTTTTTATGCTCCTGTCAGTTATGGCTTCTCTCAATATTTCAAGTAATTAATGATTATAGGCTCTGGCACCTACATAATCATACATGATAAATAGGCAGATAGATAGATAGATAGATAGACTTTATTGATCCCAATCACAGAATAATGAAAAAGATGAAAATTATAAAAGAGAAATTATATTGCCTTAATATCAGTCTTTAATGTAGAAATGCTTCGATCAATTAATATTCAGTGAACATTTTCTATTATCTTATAAGGAATGATACAAGCACACATGATATTCTTTCATGATAGGTTTGCTAGGGATCTGTGTTTTATCTTCATGGAACATTGAACAATGTCTCATAAGATGAGTTTAATATCATGTCACAATTTCATGGAAAAAAGCTTATAAATTTTGGCCTCAACTTTATATTAGTTAACTAAATCAAATCAATTAGTCTAATTATTTTTTCATGGTCAGAACCAAGCTGCATCATAGAGGCATCAGGTATTTAGATTTGAGAAATCTGAAACCTGTTAATGAAATTTTTCTATTTTATTTTTTTTTAGAGTGAACAGTGAGTATAATCCAAAGTACCAGTCTGTTGCTACTGAGGCGAAAGAAAAGCCTGAAATGCTCATTGTGCAGTTAACAAGTGTCATGGATGTGCAGGAACTAGCCCAGGACTACGATTCCCAGCAGCCACTGCTATGTCACATGACGGGTTTCACCTAATTAATCTTTTTGGTTAATCAGCTTCACTATTTTTCACAGTTTGTACAGTACTCGTAGTCTTGTGTTCTTCATCTTTGTGTGTGCGCCTTTTTTCCATCTTTGTTTTGATTCATGTGTTTGTGTTTTACGGTATATCACGTTCTTTGAGTTCTTGTTTTGTGTTTTGTTGTGTTTGTGATTAAATCTTTATCTTTAGCTGCACTTGCATCTGTCTATGCCTCCATTGCTGACAACAAGATGAGCATTTTGTAAAAGTCCAACATCTTGACCAATCATAAAGAAGCACCAGGGTTCAGGAAATATCTTCAGTATGTACCTATCTAGTCCTTCATAAGTCTAACTCTTTCATGCCTTCTTTTACGTTATTTCTCTTGAATTTATTACAAAGTTGTCCATGGTTTGAAATGCTCCCATCATTTCAAAAAGAAACTGTATTACAAAACACAGGCGTTTTTATAGATTTTTTGCCCTGTTGCTCAACTTCTTTAACAACTGTTTATCCAAGCATCAAGCTGATTTGTTGGTGCTCCAATGAGAGCTGCAAAACTTCTCAGGTACTGCACTCTCCTCCGAGCTGATCGATCCTCCTGTCTGTCTGAGTCTGACTGCTGATGCTCATCTCAAAGGCTTTTCATTTTGAACGACTGCTGAAACACTTTTCTATGTCATATTGATTTTAACGTGTCGAAACACAAGCCCCTGCTGTCCGGAATGTTCCGGGACATCAGCCTGGTGTAAGGCTGTGGTGTGCCTCAGAGCTGAGCCTGCGGCCCATTTGAGTTGGCTCAGTAGTTTTCAAGGCCGCGTGTTCTTGACATTGGCTGAAGTTTTTGGCAGAGTCGAGCGGACTGCATGAATTAAGCAACCCACCTCCAACACTAAAGACTAGCACAAAGACACACACTGATGCACACATGGACACAGCCCTTTCATCAATCCTCCTCTGACAGTTGAGATAGCATCAAGTTATGTTGTTATGGATTAATAAGCATGCAACAGGGTTTCCATTACATTTGGATTAGCTGCATAGATTTAAATTAATTGTCAACCTATTCCATCATATGAAGTCATCTGTTTTGGCCAAGGTTAGAAGTAAGCATGCAGACATTGTAGATCAGGAGTTGTCAAATAGCGGACTGTTTTCCGGATACAGACACAACAAATTATTTAAAAATATTGAGTATTCAAAAAATACTAGAGCAGAAATTGATCAATGTATAGAAGTCTAAAAAATTTGAACCAGTGCACTTTCTGTAGCAGGTTCTATGCTGCAGCTAATAACATGCATTTATGTAAATTATTTATCTGAAGACAGCTCATGATTGTCATTTCTCTTTTCTATTTAGGACCTTTTTAAGCAAGGTTGTCACGATCTCGCCGATGGCGCTGCGGCAATAACGTGCACAGTCTGCAGGAGAACGCGTGCACGTGCTTGAAGTGCACATGGACGCTAAGCCTTTGTTTACAATGGACATGTGCACTTGTTTTGGTTCCTGTTCTGTCCCCACCCGGTTCAGTTATTGGCAGAGGTGCGAGGGTGTGTTGTGAAGTGTTGCCAGCTGTCAGCAATTAAGGTAATTGTGACTGGTTATTTAAACCCCTCGCGTTGCTACGCACATCGGGCGGTATTAGCGTAGAGTAATGACGGATTAAAGGAAAGACGGAATGTATAATGGTGCCAGGTGGTAATGTGTCCATGCTCTGTCTAGTTTCCTGCTCCTAGATCCAAGCTCTAATTAAATGAGTGTTCATGCCATAGTAAAGAGTGTTCACGCCATAGTTAAGAGTGTTCACGCCTTAGTTAAACGAGTGTTTCCTGCCTTAAGTGTAAATAAAGACTTTATTCCTGCGCTTACTTCCTGCTTGAGTCCTGTTTCGTAACAAAGGCATTTTATGTAGCTGGACCTTTTAGTAATTTTAGTAGAATTCCTCCTGTCTAGATACTTCAGAGTAGTTTACCAACAGTAACAATAATAATCAATAATAATAATAATAATAATAATAATAATAATAATAATAATAATAATAACTAGCATAATAATATAGCCAACAAGTAATAAAACCATATTTTCTATGTGCAAAAATATCCAAGAATATACCTTACAAATTTACAAGCGTATATTAAACCTGCTGCTTGGCCCATGAATGGAATTACATACAGTATGTGTGCATTTCCTCAATTCAAAATCTCAAGTTCAGTAATCCTGCTGTTTGGTTTCATAATTAAAATTTCTTTAATTCCATCTTTTATTTTATTCAATTATTTTAATTTTTTTGCACTATTTCTGTCAAATCTGTGTTTTCATGAACAGGCTGGCCTGTTTGGGGCTATGATTATCACTGTGTGTGGTGGAAACTTGTAAATAAAGAATTCTTTATTTTGTGTTGCTTACTCCCAATGCCAGTCTCTACAGGCTATCAGACTGTCTTATGAAATATAAGGGTTAGGCTGAAAGTGGGGATATAATACAAGTTAGCTCTAGTTTATAAATTTTTAGGCAACTCTTATCCAGAGCAACCTACATTTCTCATTTATTTAACTGAGCAGTTGAGGGTAAAGGGCGTTGCAGAGATTTGAACCCACAGCCTTCTAAACAGTAACCCAACATCTTTACCACTGAGTTACCACTGCATAAAGTAAAACTAAACGAAAACCTCTTTACATGATTAGGGATCATTTACAATTGCAGGTGCACAGGTTTGAGTGCATATAAAAGATGATGGGAAGGTTACAGCTATTAGCATTTTTTTTTTTATTTTATTTTATTTTTTTTTTGCATATTTACAAAGGAGAGACATTTTAACATGACATTTTTATACATATAATTTTTCCCTCATTGAGACAAGCACATAAAGTTCCAGGTTGATAAAAGCCATACTTTTTAATTAAATTTAAATGGAAAATTTTGTTCTGAACCTAAATGATGATGCTGAAATTCATTCCATCTAGATATTTGATGTCCATGTGCAACTGATTGTTATTGTTGTTGTTGGAGTTTTAACTGTGCAGCTGATGTTCTCTCCTGGTGATTGAAAGGGCTGTTCTACACTGACACGCGTGTGTTTGAATGGGCGCTTTAATTGAATTCAGCTGGAAAGTAGGTTTACACTTGTTTTCTCATCAGCTTCAGCATTTTTATAGTTTGTTCAGTGTGATGCAGTTCGCATCAGTTTTCTCATCCCTTTGGAGAAAGGCACTGGAGATTGTTAGGAGAGTGCTTAATATATGTAGATATAAAAAACACTTTGATCCACATGAGGAGACTTGTATTACTTGGCGTTTGTGCTTAATACTGCTTCTCAAAGTTTGGAATTACCTGTCACATTTTATTCAGCATTCATTATTTTCTCTACTGAAAGCCTAAATTCACCACTTTCTAAATATGAAGAATTTGGATATTAGTTAAATTACATTCATATGATTCAATGTAAATTTTCAAAGTAAATGATACATACTAAAGGTACAACGATGAAACATATAGTTTGCTACAGGTGCATTTATTTCTGAGAGTGTATATTAGTTCTCTTCCCTGTAGTAGTTGTTAAACATATTATATTAGCTCCCCAACCATCAGTAGGGTTTGTTATGCTTTTCCCTCATGCCCTTATGCTGTCTCAGTATCATACTCAACACCTCCCCATCAGTGAACACAAGCTTACCACTTATTACTGTCATATTCCAATGCAGTTTCACCTTTTATTCATCGTAAAAAGGGCTGGGAGAAACAGAGAAACATGTAATTATTTTCTCTCACCCTCCCTAACATCAAAGACATCACGGGTGATTACAGGGAGTACAGGCTCTTTGAAGATGCAGCGAGTATACCAGTTTATGTTGTCCTCTGCTTAGGACTGTCACTCATCCTACACACACACACACTCACACACACCCCGCTCACTTGGTCTTCTTAGAGTTGCCTTGCATAGGTCTGAGATGCCACAATCTCACCTTGCTTACTCTTCAGGCGGGATTTAGGTCTTTCATGTTTATATTCTTTAGTATTTAGCACATTCATGTAGACATGTGGCATGGGATATGATTGTGATTAGCAAGACAAAGAGAGAGAGAGACAGAGAGAGACAGAGAGAGGGAAAGGAAAGAAAAGGAAAGGAAAGGGTGGATGCATACAATCTAAAACAGCCATGTTATTTGGTATTCTCCCTTTGAGAGTTATCCTTTTAATTTATGAACACAAACTTCTCTACCAAGGGCCTCATTTCTCCCCACTTTGTGCACACTACACTTGTATAATGTTGGAAATTGAAGAATAATTTGAAAGCAGGATGTATACATCTGTGCCTGGCACAGCAATCTCTTCCAAGGAAGATGTAGAATCCAGTGTTACATTTGTGAGGTAGGAGGAAAGTTCATCTAAGGAACACTTTAATTTTCTATATCCTCCACTTTTGGCACTTTGCCTCCTAACTCCCACCTGCCATTCATCACAAAATCCTGATGTTAGATGTTACCTATATATAACATACACAATATTTCAGCTTTTTCAGCTTCATACATAGAAGCCTCACGTTGAGCCCCGTCCAGTCAAGCGTGCAGTCTGCTCACATAATGAATGAATGTGCTTCAGCCAAGGAGTTATTAGGCTATAATAACTTGGCTCTTTAAATTTCCGTACAGTATTACACTACACTTTCCATCCTCATTCAGCATCATGTTCGCTCAGGTATTCCTGCTAGGTGGAGCCACAGCTTTCTTGCTGCCTGTGGCATTGAACTTTGGGGTCCACCATGCATGCAGAGAGAAAGAGAGAAGGAAAGAAGCAGGTCTCGTCTAGCCTACTTCAGTCACATAGGCATACTGTCACGTAATGGAGGTTAGGACGGATGCAAGTACAGATAAGAGCTTTTATTAAAGAGAGGCAGGCAGACAAATCCAAATCATGAGAAAATAGCGTGGTCAAAAATCAGGCAATAGGTCAGGCGATCGGCAAACGAGCATAAACGAGGCAAAACAGGAATCAAGAACCAGGGCGAGAACAAGATCAAAACTATAACTTTGCAAAGACTTAGTGTTCAAACAGTCTCTTTTATGTGCGGTGTGAGATTGGATGCAGGTGTGCATGATTAGAATGAAAGTGAGTGTTCTGGGAATTGCGGTCCATGGCGGCCATGTATGTAGGCCGCAGTGCAGGATGGGAAATGAAGTCACTGGTTTGCTGTGATATAACGCATACAGTTGAGGTGGACTAAAATGCACCCAGTGCATGAGGACCTACACTGTAAGTACAGGGAGATGGGAATAGAAAAGAGAGGAAAATTTACATCATCATCTCGATTGCATTGTCATCATGGTCCAACAAGATGGTGACCAAGGACAGTAAAGTCTCATAGGGCCTGAGGGAAGGACTGGCGCTTTATCATTTTCTCCTTCAGACATAGAAATGTCTTCACATCAGTTTACATAGACTCAGCACAGTTAGGAGAAGGGTGTCTTTGCTGAGCCAACATTCTAGGAGTCAAACACAACATCAAATGCTGCACCCAAGCCTAGCCTTTTAAAACAACAACAGCAACAACAACAACTTGTTTTTCTCTCTTTTTTTTTTTTTTTATTAAATATCAGTTTGAGAAGGTTTGGCAGTTCATGAGAGCATGCAGTATGATGCACTAAATACCTGCTCCTAAATGGAACTGTATTCTGGCATCTCAATGATGAATAAATGCTCAGCCAGTGCACCTCAGCAAGTGCTTCACCTTGTTCATATGTGTAGTAAGTATGGTCCTCAAATTTCAGTTATTGAACCTCTTGTCACAGCTAATACACACATGTCCATCTTACTTTGGTTCATTCTTACATAATCTAGAACCCAGTGCCAAAAAACTTCAGTGATGTAAATGCGGTGACAAGATGTATATACGTGGTGGTCCCAACACAACAACTGAAACCTGGTCTTCCTACAGAAAACTGAGTGTGCTGCCACTGGACCAAAAGCAGTTTTTCTTGGAAATGCTATTATATTTGACACTAAAACTACAGACATGCTTGAACACAGTGTGCAAACATTTTAAATTAAATTTTTTCAGACTTTAGACCGTGAATAATTGTAATTTAAATGGACACATAAAACTACCCCATGCAGGTTCCATTTCACCCTCAGAAAACCTCACTAAAAACACGTGAACCTAGCAGTTTACCTAGTAAGGAAACAACATATTGTGCAATAAACAATTACACCATGAGGTAAAATGTTCTGTAATACATTGTTTGGATAGTCCAGTTTATAGCACTTAATGCACATCTATCATAGATAATCTATCAGCTTGTCCTTAGGCTACCTAAATAAATCTAAATAACGTGTTACCAAATGTTCTAGACAAATATTTGGATTCAGTTTAGTGTATATAATATAATATGTAAGTATTGGATTGTATGAGTGTCACGAGTTCCCCTTTAAGCAGCGCGCTGTGGAGCATGTGAGCGCGCGTGCACGAGCAGGTGCGTGAGCACCTGCTTTTCCCTTGTGGACAATCGTGACATTTCGACACGTGCATTTGTTTATTTTTCTGTCATGTCTCCTCCCTGTTCTGTCATTGGCTGGGATTTTCAAGTGTGTCTGAATTGCCCTCAGCTGCGAGCATTTACGACACTGATCATGTCCACATATATACCGCGCGCCTCCCAGCACACAACACGGAATATTATAGTAGCTTAGTTTAGAGTCCTTACGATAGAGACCCATAGTCATAGTTCATGTCATGTTTCATGTTTAGAATCATAGTCATAGTCCATGTCATGTTTCATGTTTAGGTTCGTTTGTTTAGTTCACACTGGTTTCTCCGCTACGAGTCCCGCGCTATTGTTCATGTTTCTTGTTTTGTTTCTCGACCCTGTATTTCCGTGACCGCGACCTTGATTCCTGCCTCGCCCCTTTATGCCAGTTTGCCGATCGCCTGAACTTTGCATGTTTTGGATTACGATTTGGATTTGTCTGCCTGTCTCTCTTTAAATAAAACTGTTGTTTAACCTGCGATTGCATCCCGCCTTATCTTCCGCTCCGTCACGAGTCGTGACAATGAGGATTGTGTATTTACAATCTGGAAGTGAAATGGACTAATTTAAATATACAGTATCCCATGAATATACACAAAAACCTCATAATATTGAAATGGAAATGAAATATAGTTTGCAAAATGATATAATTTACCATGAAATGCCTAAATTAGTTCATATGTAACCAGTTGGCACCAGAAATCAAATAATTAGTTGGATGGAGTCCATCCATATGCAATTAAAGTTTCTCATGATCTAAATATAAATTCACAAAGTTCTGGAAAAAAAAATATCAAGCTTGCTTTGTTTATTAAAAAAAAAAAAACTACTAATTCCATGGAGCAGCATTAACTCTATAATTAAAAAATTGAAAGAATATGGCACAACTGCACTTATAGGAGCCTAAAAATCAGTCACCAGGTAAAAAGGGCATTGATCAGAGAAGCCACCAAGAGGCCAAGTGTAAAGATAAACATGATGCTACCACTACCACGCTTCACTGTGGGGATGGCATTTCAAGGTGATTAGCAGTGTTGAGTTTCCACCAAAGATAGTGCTTTGTGCCAAGGCCAAAAGACAAAAAAAAAAATTGGTCTCAGTAAAACAGAGAACATTTTTCTTCCCCCATGTCTGTTGAGTCTCCAACTTTGGTAAACTCCGAACAGGATTTCCTATGGATTGTCACTTTTCCACATTACTTTAAAGTCCAGCTTTGTCCAGGTAGTGGTTGTCCTTTGAACAGCCTTGCCCATCTGGGCTCTTGACATTTTAATTGCATACAGTGTCCTCCACTAATATTGGCACCCTTGGTAAATATGAGCAAAGAAGGCTGTGAAAAATTGTCTTTATTGTTTAACCTTTTGATCTTGTATCCTCTGGCAGAAAAACAGCCCCAGAACATTAAAGAGCCACCACCAGATTTAACCATGGGCATGAGGTACTTTTCCATATGGCTACCTCTCTGTGAGCATGTAGCAAAACTTTCAGCAGCGGCAGGCAGAGCACACACACTCGATTGGAGGCGATTGGAGGGGGATTAGTGCAGTTTTATTTACAATCTTTATAAACTCAAAATAAATGGGCAGCATGAAGTGGGTGTGGACAATGGTCTGGTGATCCCTCTTCCCAACTGAGAATGGTCACGAGGAGAGATCCGTGCAGCATTGCAGCGGGGTTCCCCAAGTGGGAAAATCGCATCCCAGGGGAGCAGTGACGTTGGGCAGCCAGGGAGCATTGTCGTCCTTATCGGCAGAGTCTTCTGGAAAGGTTCACAAAAGAAACATAGAGTTAGCTGTATGTTAAGAGGAAACCACTCACCTTGACGCTCCCAGCGGGCCCTTTTATACTCTGCCGCTTCCTCCTTGATGGTAGCCAGTTGCCATTACAATCAGGGATCACCAGCCATGTGTGATTTGAACTGCCCCACCTTTCAGCCACATGCCACGTCCAAAACACTAGGGGTGCTGAAAGGGAACTGTCCCTTCAGCACCTCAGCAGCAGTTGAACAAGGAGTGCTCCCTTTCAAAGGGAACTTCGATGTTGCATTTAGCATAACACTATGGGATCACGCTTGCACGCGTGACCGGTATCTGAAGCTCGTGTAAAATCATGCCTCTACTTATAGGCTTGCCATGATCACATGCCGTGGCAATTAAACGCGTCACATGATATATATATGGCACCTGTGAACCACGCCGCCAGCTTTATTATATTCAGCGAGACTGCATGTCTGTTGTTTGTGTGACAAAAAATGCTTAATTTCTAATCTATATTTTCTCAAAATCTCTAAATTTTTCTGTCCCTTTTTAGAAAAAAGAAAAGAAAAGAGATGGAAATAATGAGCAAGAAAGAATTCAGAAAGTGTGTTACGCCTTGCTCCCATTTCATCACGGGAGGATACGGACACACTTTCTGTGTGAAGTGTTTGGGCATAGTGCATGCGACAGCAGCCCTCGAGGGGTCTGACTGTCAGCATTGTGTACATTTCACAATTAGGCAACTACGCTCTCGGCTCGCGCTCTTCTTGTCCGAAGGGAGTTGGGTTTCAGAGCCTCGCGGATCTGGGCTGGCCGCTGCCGAGGCAGCCAGCCGGCTAAGGTCGTGGGGTTCTCGTATGGATTTGGAAGAGGAGTCGGAGACGAGCACTGCTCTGTCTCTTGCTCTGTCTTCTGGGTCCGGCTCTCTGCCTGACTTTGGAGCTCACGTCGCGACTCCTCCTTCCCATATGGAAAGCCAAAACACCCTCGCTGACTCCGAGGAGTTGGTAGAGGGTGCCATTGCCCCAAAAACCGACAGCAGCTCTCAAGCATATAAAGAGCTGCTTGAGGTGATTACTAGGGCAGTTGAAAAGTTGAATATAGACTGGCCTGGGAAAGAGGAAGTAGTTCGTAGCAGGCTGGATGAGCGCTTCCTCTCCAATGAAAATAAATATAAAGCTCCCTCACACCGCAGAAAACCCTTTTTTTCCCAGAAGTGCATGATGAGATATCACGCTTCTGGAGAAAACTATACACTAGCCAATGTTTATAACCCCATGACGTCTGATTACTCTCCCGTCATTGGGAGTGAGCAGCACGGCTATTTAGCGATGCCAAAGGTGGAGGAGGCACTTGCAAGCCACCTCTCTCCATCAACGGCAGGTAATTTAGGGAGGCTAACTTTACCTTGTAAGCCATGTAAGGCCACCTCGGTGTTGATGGGCAAAGCCTATGCGGCAACGGGTCTTTCTTGTGGGTCACTGCATACAATGGCAGTGTTGCAGGCCTACCAAGCAGACCTGCTGAGTGAGCTCGATACTGGGGAGGGAATTGGGCCCAAGGCAGTGGCAGAGCTGCTCCGTGCCACAGATTTATCTCTCCGGGTGACCAAACAAATGGCCCGTCATATCGGCCATTCAATGGGTAGCCTGGTTGTGGCGGAGAGGCACCTATGGCTCAACCTCTCAGGGATGGGGGACAAAGATAAGGTCTCCTTGCTGAACGCCCCTGTTAAACCTTCCAGCCTGTCTGGCGGCGCAGTTAATGCCATCGCCTACAGGTTTCACGAGGCAAAACAGCAAACGGCGGCGTTCAGCCAGTTCCTTCCCCGTTGTGTTGAGTTCGCCCGGGCCTCCATGAGTGGAGCAGGGCCAGTGCTAGTGCAAGGGAGGTGCAGAAGGCGAGTGTGGAGGCCTGCTCCCCCCACCAGAAAGCCAGGGGGACCGGGCGGCCACAGCCACAGCCTGCTAAGAGGCCTGATCTAAGAATGATCATAAAAGCAAAGCAGGCAAGGAAGGAACGGTCCTGAGGAACGTATCAGGGGACATGAGGTTGTTAGGGAAGATAGCCCCCAGTGCTACTGTAGGGCCTGCCCTGGCCAAGGCCATCCCACGTTTTCAGCCTTCTCTGGTCAGCGAGCTGTCACAGGGCGACGGAAATCTGATGCTTTCCCTCCAACAAAATGTGGAAAAGCTAACATCACTGAAAGAATATTTGGCAGCGTGGAAACTACTGCCAAATGTGTCTTCATGGGTTCTGTCTACCACAGAAAAGGGTTTCCGGGTCCAGTTCAGAGCTCGACCCCCCCCGGGTTCAGAGGTGTGCTCACCACAGTTGTCAGCAAAGAGCAGAGCCCAGAGTTAGCGCAGGAAGTAAGTTCCCTTTTGGACAAAGGGGCCATAGAACATGTACCCCGTTCCCTAAGGGAGGGAGGTTTTTACAGCCGTTATTTCCTGGTCCACAAAAAAGATGGGAGTATGCAGACAATTTTAGTTCTGCGTCATCTGAACCGTACACTTCGGATATACAGGTTCAAGATGCTGAGGCTCAAACTTATCGTGCCACAGATTCAGTCCGAGGACTGGTTTGTGATGATAGATCTGAAAGATGCATATTTCCACATAGGAATATCGCCCAGTCACAGGAAGTTCCTGAGGTTTGCATTTGGAAACAACACATACCAATTTCGGGTTCTTCCCTAGCTTTATCCCCTCGCACCTTCACAAAGTACATGGATGCTGCTCTGGCTCCCTTGTGACTCCATGGCATCCGTCTACTAAACTACCTGGACGACTGGTTAATTCTAGCACGATCCAGGGAACAGGCGGTTCAACATTGAGATGTTGTTCTCGCACACATGAGGAGCTTGGGGCTCACGTTGAACCTCAAGAAAAGTATGCTTTCTCCAGTGCAGAGGACAACTTTTCTAGGGGTTATATGGGATTCTACAACGATGAGGGCGTTTCTATCCCCAACACACGTAGGATCGATCCTATCAATTTTGAGCAAGATAAAGCTAAGTCTGGGCATCCGCTCCAGTATCTACGAGAGACTGTTGGAGCTTTGGCAGCAGCAGCCAACGTCATACCATTGGGCCTATTGCACATGAGACCGTTTCAGTGGTGGCTGAAAAGTCGGGGGTTTCCTCCGAGGATGAAACCTCTGAGAGTATTCAGTGTCACGCGGCGATGCTCTGTGTATTTGGAGGTGCCCGCAGTTTCTAGCCTTGGGTCACACTCTAGGGGCGTCTCCTTACCGCAAGACGGTAATGACAGACGCGTCCCTCATGGGCTGGGGTGCAGTCTTAAATGGCTGTCCAGCTCCCGGTCTTTGGAGCGGCCCTCATCTGGAGTGGCATATAAATCGCCTAGAGATGCGGGCTGTATTCCTAGCACTGAAATTCTTCCTCAGTTGAGAGGTCACCATGTGCTAGTTATGTCAGACAACACAGCGGTGGTCTCATATATCAACCAGCAGGGAGGGTTACGTTCACGCCCCCTGTTCAGGCAGGCGCAACTAATCCTTCTCTGGGCAGAGGGAAAGTTCTTGTCAGTGAGTCCAATGTACATTCCGGGCAGCCGGAATGTAGGGGCAGACATTCTGTCGAGGCAGGGGCTGAGGCACGGGGGTTGGAGGCTCCATCCACAAGTGGTGGAGTCCATATGACAGAGGTTCGGACAAGCGGAAGTGGATGTGTTTGCCTCCAAGGAGACCATGGTGCACACGTGGCCGAGGTCACATCTATATGCTTTTCCCCCGATCGCTCTGCTCCCACAAGTTCTAGCGAGAGTTTGCCAAGACCGTCTATGTCTGCTGCTAGTAGCACCTATTGGCCAGGTCGAATAAGGTTCTCGGAGATAATTTCCCTGCTCGACGGTACTCTTTGGGAGATTCCCATCTGCAAGGATCTACTGTCTCAAGCCGGGGGGCTGATTTATCACCCTCGGCCACAACTTTGGAAACTGTGGGTCTGGCCCCTGAGGGGCACCAGCTCATAGATTCTGGTCTCACAACTGAGGTTGTAGAAACCATGTTAAACACTAGAGCACCATCCACAAGGAAATTGTATGTGCTCAAGTGGTGGCTTTTTGTCTTGTGGTGTGAGGAACGTCAGCTAGACCCAGTGAACTGCGCAATAGCTACAGTCCTGGAGTTCTTACAAGAACGTTTCTCTGCAGGGTTGGCTCCTTCTACAATCAGGGTTTACGTGGCCGCTGTTTTGGCCAGTCACGCCCCTGTTGATGGAGCCTCTGTGGGGCAATATCCTCTAACTTCGTGGTTCATGCATGGTGTCAGATGGCTGAGGCCCATCTACAGGCCACGCATACCTTCCTGGGACCTTTCTGTGGTCTTGGAAGGTCTGTCAGGGGCCCCATTTGAGCCCTTAGAGTCAGCCTCTGAGAAGCTTCCGACTCTAAGGGTAGCTCTTCTACTGGCCCTGACATCTCTCAAGTGAGTCAACAATAAAGACAATTTTTCACAGCCTTCTTTGCTCATATTTACCAAAGGTGCCAATATTACTGGAGGGCACTGTATATGTGGACTTCATTCAACTAATTATATGACTTCTGATGGCACTTGTTGCACCAAAACTAATGTAGGGGTTTCACACCAACAGGGGGTGAATATTTATGCAATCCAAATTTTTACATCTTTATTACTAAAAAATTATGATGACTAAAGACTTTCTCCCCTCTTCAATATTATGGGTTATGTTTGTGTAGATTTGTGACAATACAATTGCATACAATCCCAATTAAGTCTATTTCAGTTCCAAGTTGTAACACTTTTCACAACAACAATTGTGGAAAAGTTCAAGTGAGGTGGATACCTATGCAAGCTACTGTATATACAGTCATATCTAAGATATAATAACAGTATGCTGCTAGTATAAATAGTATAATGTATATGCTTTAGTATGCATCTGTGTGTTCTCTAGTGTGCATGTGACACATTGGATATTTGAGATAGAAGATGTAGTAGAAACCAGGTTGTAGCTTTCATGCCGTGAAAATAATATCGTGAAATGAAATGAAATTTCATTGGGAAAGCTGGGATGGGAAGCTTTCAAACATAGCAAGCTGTGCTCGCCTTTACTCTTTCTCTCTCTTTTATTGCAAACTTTAGGTCCCTTTCCTTCAAAACGGTGTGATAAAAGCTTTGTTTAATATTTGGAGTATAATATTTCTGGTATCACAAGAAAATCCAAAACTCACAAAATGGAGGTCAAAGTGACTCCAAATGATGGCGTAAGTAACATATAAACTGCACTGAAATTAAAGGTTGCCCAACTACTCTTTGTCAAAACCAGCCAACCGGGGTTCTCTCTCTCTTTCTCTCTCGCACTCTCTCTCTCCCCCTCTCTCTCTCTCTCTCTCTCTGAGTTAACAATATCATAAAGGATCTCCTGGCCCACTGTCTGTGGGGGGTATTACACCTGAATGTGAGCTTTTTGTTTACATGGGCCGCCTTTAATAAAAGACTATGAGAATTTATGACCCCTCTTGCCTCTGTATGAGACTCCATTAGGGTACGAAGATACTGTGCAGCCCTGCAGTCTCTGTTTATTAATGCAGGGAGGAAGCAGGAGATGGATCATGCTGGATCATTTCAGCTACAGTGCTATGGAGAGGAAAACTGTTAGGAATGATGTTGAATTAGGAATGACACAGAAGAATTTATGTGTTTAGTGTATTCTGAGCTGAATTCCAACTAATGCACTGTTTAAAATCATATGGCTATATAGGTAAGATTAACATTTACTTAAATGTTATTCAGCAAAAACAAAAAAGGAAATAAATGTTTAAATTAGTGTTAGGATACAAAGGCTAGATTGTATAATTTACTGTAGATGATGGGTTGATGTCTTTGGAATTTAGGTGTGTAACTCCGCGCTCTCTCTCTCTCGCTCTCTCTCTCTCTCTCTCTCTCTCTCTCTCTCTCTCTCTTAGAGGCTATGGTGACCTGATTAAGGACCAGTAAGAAAAGGGTTAAGGAAGCCATCTGGGAGCCTGGGTTATCACTAATTGACAGCTGCTGGCCCTGAGGGCTTTTTCTTCTAACCTGGAGACCTCAGTGTAATAGAAGGGCAGTACTTCTTTGGCTCCATGTGAGAAGTGGCTGTGAGTGGAGGCCAGACTGCTGTTGCTGGCCTCTTCCTCTATGGGAATATATAAAGAGGGGAGTAGAGAGAATTACGATGGCTAGCTGTAACCTACAATTACAAACACAGAGAACCATAAGTATTCTAGAGAGCGGAGGGTCTTGGCCCATTAGTGCCTACTGTTCTAAAAGTTTTACTAAAAATACTGCAAATTTATTTGCAGTTTTCATTTTTCCACAAATTTAGAAAGATTTATCTGATGTTTTATGCATAGTTGGCTGTACTTGAGTTTAACAAAAACAGTTGGTCTCAGTGATATGTGATTCTGACCTTGGACTTGGCAAGATCAGCTTGAGTGAGGAGCAGTATTAAGTCTAGAACCACTCTCTGACTGTTTGATGTAACAAAAATAGGGGACACTGAAAATGATCTTTTGAGCATTGTAAATACACTACTAAATACAAAACTATGGAATGTCATTTAAGGCCAACATTAAATACATAACTATGGCACTATTACTTATTTTATCGTGTTGTTCTTGTCTATGACATCATGTGTTTTTTTTTTCTTTTGGAGCACATAAACATCTTAATTAGAGACACTGCTTAAGAAAAGGACCTTTTTTTTGGATAAAATTACAAACAACACTTTCTTAAAATGAGCTGCAAGCTTAAATGTGTGCTTGGTCAGCTTGTCCTTTAAATCATAGCCATGTTTACTTACAGAAGAGCGCATCAAATTAACAAAGCCCTTTTATTTTATTCATTTGACAAATAAAAATAGCGAATTAAAAGCATGATAAAATAATGCACATTTTATCACACAAACTTTACTTACACACACACACACACACCTCTATTTATAGCTACGTTAAATTGTGTTCATAATTCTGTAAGTGCATGATATATATATATATACACACCAATCAGCCATAACATTTGAAAGCACTTGCCTAATATTGTGTAGGTCTACCTTGTGCCACCAAAACAGTTCTGTCTCATTGAGGCATGGACTCCACAAGACCTCTGAAGGTGTGCTGTGGTATCTGGCACCAAGATGTTAGCAGCCGATCCTTTAAGTCCTGCAAGTTGTGAGGTGAGGCCTCCATGGATCGGACTTGTTTGTCCAGCACATCCCACAGATCCTCAATCAGACTGAGATTGGGGGAATTTGGAGGCCAAGTCAACACTTTCAACACCTCGTTATGTTCCTCAAACCATTCCTGAACAATTTTTGCAGTGTGGCTGGGCACATTATCCTGCTGAAAGAGGCCACTTCCATTAGGGGTGTTCTTGGTCTGCAACAATGTTTAGGAAGGTGGTACACATGAAAGTAACTTCAACATGAATGCCAGGACCCAAGGTTTCCCAGCAGAACATTGCCCAGAACATCATACTGGCTCCGTTGGCTTGCCTTCTTCCCATAGTGCATCCTGGTGCCATCTCTTCCCCAGGTAAGCGACGCACATGCACCCGGCCATCCACACGATATAAAAGAAAATGTGATTAATTTTAGTGCATTTTAACTTCCCTTATAGCATAAGAAGCTTTAAGAACTACTTAATTATTTTTTCTATTATTCAATGTCACCCAGTTTAGCATTATTTCAGTGCTGTTAGCTGTCACCTTGTTGGCATTCTACTGTTATTATGTCGGTCCTTGCATAATGTGTGCTAAGGTGATATTTGTCTCCCTGCTTTAATGCTTAATCAATACTTATACATTTCAGTGTCTATTGTGCAAAAAAAAAAAAAAAAGTAATGCAAAAAAGCATACCTACTGAAACAAATGAACTGAGTAAAATAACTAATTTTGAGAATGTTTGTGTTTATGTTCATGAGAGGTTTTAAACTAATAAGTGTTATGAGTGCAGTGGGGAAGCTGGGCAATGTGTGTATTATGTGCACATTGCTCAAAATTATTGCAGAAATGTTTCTGTGCGTTGCTACATTCCTCACAGAAAAACACAGTTGTTTAGTATTCTATTAATATTATGAATTACATCATCCTATTTCTGTAGAAAAATATACTTATGCAAAGAGTGAGAGAGAGAGAGAGAGAGAGAGAGAGAGAGAAGACAGTTGCAACTGTGTCATCTCTACTTTACGTATTTCAAACGAGTAATTATTTTTACAGGAAACATAAATTGAATTACATTAGTGAATCAGCCAGGCTATGATAAGGCTTCTCCTCTATTCTAATTATCTTTATATTACTGTAATTATTCAGAAGTGTACAAAATGGATTATTCCCCCAGCATAAGCCCCGCTGAGAGGTGATCCTCTTTCGGCCTGGGCCAGAACCTGTCATATGTGCTTTTCCTCACTGTGCTTTAATAAGGACCCTGATATTTGCCAGGCAACTGATACGAATGCTCAGTTAGTAAGTGCCTATTTCTTTCAAAAATCATGGAAGACCTTCAGTCCTTCATCTTTCAGTTTCACCTCAGATAAGAAAAATCATCTCATTCATTTCTAGTTGTAATTGTATGGCCAGTGCAATGAGCAATTAATTCTTGTGAATATATGTGTGACAAATCACTACACCATTTAATGAAATTGCTTTATCGTGGGCTGATGCATGGACTGTACTAGCATGAATATAAGGGAGAACAGTCAACAATTTAAATATCCCTCTAATTAACTGCTCATTAAACAAATGTTGAGGGGGGAGAAACAAGATTTTCATTGTTTATTGGGTGGCTTTGGTTCAGGTGGTAGAGCAGGTTGTCCACGAATCGTAGAGTTGGCGGTTTGATTCCTGGCCCACATGACTCCACATGCTGAAATGTCCTTGGGCAAAACACTGAACCCCAAATTGCTCCCGATGTCAAGCTATCGCCTTGCATGGCAGCTCTGCTACCATTGGTGTGTGAGTGTGTTTGAATGGGTGAATGAGTACCAGTGTAAAGTGCTTTGTAGAACTGCTAAGGTTAAAAAAGCACTATATAAGTGCAGACATTTACCATTACCATAATTTTAGAGATAGTGAAATGTTTTATTTTGTTACAATTAGGGGATACTGAAGTCTGATGTGTATTATAGTACTGAGCAACTATAAGATACTATATTAGCAAATTTGTTATTGTTAAACCCACTACATAAATGCCTACACAGTGCACACCATAACTAAAATTATATATTTTAAAAACATGACAACTGTGATGTCACACTGCTGTCTACTTTCCATGTTAGCTCTTTTCCTGCTTACCTGCAATTCAGCTGACACTGTGTTAGTTAGAACCAGAAGAAATCTAAAACAAGTTTGGTGTAAGTCATTTTAGCCTGAAAATACTATTACTGAAGAACGCACTTTAACCCAAGGCTGTTTTTTTCTGTCTGTTTGTTTTTTCTATAATCCTCCACATTTCCTGATCTCTCCAACTTCCTGTTAGCTAATACTCTCTCCATTCTATACTTTATAAAAGAAAATAAATATAAAATCTTTCTCACCAATAGTGATGTGGCAGAAAAGTCTGAGCAATGTGAAAAGAAAAACAGAGAACACCCTGCGCTCTATTTTAGTGACTTTACTTTCATCTGTGTCTCCAAAATGCCCCACCATTGGTCAGTCAGTAATCAAATGTGTGTGTGATGAAACGTTATTCTCCATTCGATTTACCACAGAAGTGGGAAGTCAGATCTTGGAATTACATAATTTTTGCCACCGTGCTTTTGCTCTAAAAAAAAAAATACAACTGTCCAGTTTTGATGAGCCTGTGCAATGATAGCCTCAGATTCCTGTTCTTGGCTGACAGAAGTGGAACCCAATGTGGTTTTTGACTTGGTGCTGCCCATCCACCTCAAGGTTCTATGTTTTGTGCATGCCGAGATGCTTTTCTGCTCACCATGGTTGTAAAGAGTGATTATTTGAGTTACTATATCCTTCCTAGTAGCTTGAACCAATCTGGCCATTTTCCTCTGACCTCTCTCATCAGCAAGACATTTTGACCCACAGAACTGTTCTTTTGGGAGTTTTTTTTGTACCATACTATGTGTGTCAAATTCCCAGGAGATCAGCAGTTTATGATATACTCAAACCAGCCCATCTGGCACCAACAATCATGCCATGATCAAAGTCACAGAGATCACATTTTTTCTTCATTCTCATGTTGTGAACATTATGTGAACATTAACTAAATCACTTGACCTGTATCTGCATACTTTTTTGCATAGTGCTGCTGCCACATGATTGGTTGATTAAATAACTGCATGAATGTGCCAGTGTCTGTATACTATATTGTTCTACAGGAAGTGTACATTTTAGTGAGATGTAGCATCAATTACAACTGAATTATGATGACATCTATATCTGAATTATAATAAATATATTATCGGAATTGATAACAATACAGTTAGCAAAGAGAGTCATTTTATTTCAGAAACACAGGGAAAACACAAAAATGTAGTTGCCCGCTGTGTTGTAATTGGCTCAGTGGTCTACTGCAATTAAAAAATAGATCAGGTAGGAATACTGGAGAGAATTGTTTTACTCGCTTGCTGCAGGTGTGGTAGAGGTATTTCATTTTTTTACATAAATTTAAAATAGTCTTTACCATGAATCATGAATCAATGAATCATTAATAAGTTCACTAAACAGAAATCCAATAGATGTATTAAGAAACACTGGCATATGTTCACAACATTTCATTTCTGAAGATTTGCAGAGCAATCCATTATGGAACTTAAAGTGGTCAAGGTCCCCTTAATCATTTCCAATCAGACCTTTGTTTTCTACAAAATTTGATAAAAAAAAAAAAAAAAAAAAATTGTTATTAAAAGAGCTAAATGTGAATAACATGCTAAATGTGTGTCTTTTCTTTTAAATATCCAAGTAAGATTTTTTTTGTGGAAGTAGGGAATTCACATGGGAATTTTATGCCTACATTATAGTAGAGGGTATCAAGAGCAAAACCTTGTAAATTCTTGCTCTTTCCATTTTTCCTACAGGTCTTTTCTGTCAGTGAATTATTGCTGAAATCACACTGTACAAAGAGTTGCATTTGGCAGGAATTCTACACAGAGTAAGCGTTTCCAGGGTCAACAGATTCTTGTGGAGTTGTGAGACACATGGAAGGTCACCCTAATCACAAACTCAGTGGGAATTGCTCTTTGATCATCTTGCTGTAGCTAATCCGCCAGACTTGATTGCAGTTGTTCATGGTCAAACCCATCATTCTAATGCATTTTGCTACACTGGTTGAAAACAGCCCTGTTTTCTAAGTTTGGTACATTTCTGAACCAGTTAAACTGATTTTGACTCAAAGTGAACCAACGTCAGGTAGCATGAAGCAGAAAAAATATTATTGTATATCTGAAGTCACTCTCTGCACCAGAACTTATAATGCACACCTTTCCTTCAGCCTTGTCAGATGGTTTGATTGCTTTATATAATGTTTGTGAGCCCTTTTAGAACTGGGAAACAACACAATGGCATTTCAAGCATTGAGCATTTCTCATGTTCCTTCAAATGTAATGTCAAAAAAAAAATATTCATTTTTGTGTGCTCCTTTGAACATGGCTTTTGTACAGGGTGTTTATAGGGGCACTGGGTAAAATTGGAGCTCTAGCAGTTACAAGGTGAACTACAATAGCATTTAAACCATTTATCATGTACAGAAAGCACAGTCTATGAAGGTTTTTCATCTGAAAGCATTGCTTTATCTGTGCAGATAAATGTTAAAGTTGTATCAACCGGATACCATTTGGCTATTGACTGAAATTGTTTTTTTGATCTTGCATGGAAGGAACATACAGTATTTGTCATATCTACCTAACATCCCCGTTACTAGCAACAGTTTTTTCAAGAAAAGCGCCTACCAGATATACAATGCCCACCACTAATATTGGCACACTTGGTAAATATGAGCAAAGAAGGCAGTGAAAAATTGTCTTAACCTTTTGATATTTTGTTCACAAAAATTCACAATTAAAATTCACAAAAATACTCTGCTCTCGTGGATAGCAAACAATTGCAAACAAAACACAGGTTCATGAAAAAAAAATCTTTGTTAAATATAGGTGTGCAACAATTATTGTCACCCTTTTAGTCAATACTTTGCGCTACCTCCCTTTGCCAAGATAACAGCTCTGAGTCTTCTACTATAATGTCTCATGAGGTTGGAGAATGCATGGCAGGGATCTGAGACCATTCCTCCATACAGATTCTCTCCAGATCCTTCAAATTTCGAGGTCCACGCTGGTGGACTCTCCTCTTCAATTCACCCCACAGGTTTTCTATGGGTTTCTATGGGTTTCTAAGGGACTGTGATGGCCATAGCAGGATGTTGATTTTGTTTATTTAATATCTGTTGATATTTGATAGTCTATGATGCCATTTATCCTAACAAAATGTCCAGGTCCTCTGGCAGAAAAACAACCCCAAAACATTAAAGAGCCACCACCATATTTAACCGTGGTCATGAGGTACTTTTCCATATGGCTACCTCTCTGTGTGCGCCAAAACCACCTCTGGCGTTTATTGCCAAAAAGCTCTATTTTGGTTTCATCTGACCATAGAACCTGATCCCATTTGAAGTTCCAGTAGTGTCTGGAAAACTGAAGATGCTTGAGTTTGTTTTTGGATAAGAGTAGAGGCTTTTTTCTTGAAACCCTTCCAAATAACTTGTAGTGATGTAGGTGACTTCGGATTGTAGTTTTGGAGACTTTCTGACCCCAAGACACAACTAACTTCTGCAATTCTCCAGCTATGGAATTTCTTAATTATTGCCCTGATGGTGGAAATGAGAATTTTCAGTGCTTTGCTATATTCTTATAGCCACTTACCATTTTGTGAAGCTCAACAACCTTTTGCCGCACATCACAGCTATATTCCTTGGTTTTACTCATTGTTATGAATGAAAGGGAATTTGACATAATTTACCTCATATTTATACTCCTGTGAAACAGGAAGTCATGGTTGAACAATTTCCTGTTCCTAGTCACCCAGGTGTACTAAGAAAATGTAAAATATCAATGGGAATATACCTCAAATATATTTTTCTCATATGAATTCATAGGGGTGCCAATAATTGTTGCACACCTATATTTAACAAATAATTTTTTTTATTAATAATTATGTAAAAATATTTTTTATAAACCGGTTTTGTTTACAATTGTTTGATATCCATGAGAGCAGAGTATTTTTGTGAATTTTTTGAACAAACAATCAAAAGGTAAACAATAAAGACAATTATTTTCACAGCCTTCTCTGCTCATATTTACCAAGTGTGCCAATACTAGTGGAGGGCACTGTACTTCTATCTTGTGTCATTATGATTTCTAGCAGAAAAGCTCATAATTTTGCTACAGCAAAAATAATGCTTACCAGTTATTTTTTTCTTTCTCAGGACTGAAATGGGGTGAAAAGTCACACTATTCCCATGTTGTTAACCTTACTTCAATAGTTGTGTCATCTTGGTGAGTGGCATTGACATCTTGAATGAAACAAAAGTACTGCTACACAAAACAAAGTGTACCAAGAGCTACCGGATAGCTTTCATAGATAAATTTTTTTACCTCCCTCATACCACATGTTTGTCATTTTGACCCAAAACAGACATGTCAAAGTGTTCCATCTCTCTGATATCTCTTGACCAGGACAAGCATCTGTTCTCACTTCAGCACAGACCCAGAGATCACCCCAGTGAAGGCTGGAGAGGCCACAAGGAACAGCCCTGATCACATATGCACTGTTAGAAAATCTCCTTTGATAGTCAGACACATCTCATAGTGAATACTGATGCAAGTGGTTGCGACAAAGTTAATGTTCTTCTCATACTGAATTGAGAAGAACTTAGATCAAAGTTTTACAAAGACAGCATTTTAAGTTAGGAATAAAACATGATGTGGTGGTGGTGTGACGCACAGTGCCATTATACCACGTCAGTGCCGTAGTCTACAAAAGACTCAGGCTGCGTACAAATAACCCTACTACCCTACTATACAGTATGCGAAAAGCAGTACACCAAAGGAGTATTATATCCACATCCTCAGTATTCAGAAATAAGTAGGTGAGAAATACCCAGATGACCTACAGCTTCCACCAACATTCTGCAGTATGGAACCACTGGACACTGTGGATACTGTGCTATCCCATAAGGCAACGGGACTGGCATGGAAGAGCTGTCAGAATAAAAAATGGCATGTCGGCTCTTTGACAATGCCAGCATGACAGATGTAGCACGTCCAGATTGTACTCATGCTTACCACTTATTCTGATCAGTACGCACTGTATCAATGCCGAGCAGTTGGTACTGAATCAAATGCATTAGGTACTGTCACAGTATGTTATTTTGGACGCTGCCTAAGATTCTCTGAACACAGCGCAGCATACAAACATGGCCACCATGGACTACACTTTCCATCACCCACAGACTTTTGTCACGTTCACAGTCGCCAGCCTTCTAATCACACACCTGAAAACCATCACACCATGCTGTATATAAGGATGCCACTTTTACCGCTACTTCAGGACGTAATGCTCAGAGAATATTTACCTGAACTTGTCAAGCCTTGCTTTATGTGTATTGCTGTTCTGGTTTTGATTGTGCCTTGATCCACGTTTTGTGATTTTTGAATTTTGCCCTGACATTGATGTTCGTTGTTTGCCTGACCCTGTTCTTGTTTTGTGGACCATGCCTGTTGAATATGGTTTAGATTTGTTTGCCAGCCTAGTGATTAAACCTTCCAGCTGCACTTGCCTCTGTCTCTGACTCCATCTCCTACCACTTCAAAGTTTATTATTTTCCAGTCATAGCACAACTCAAAGTGTTTTAATCCTTTGAAGCCACAACAATTTGTCAGCATTACACATTTTGAATTTTTTTTTTTAAAGAATGGCAACTTATATCAGCTATAAACAATTGTTCTCTCAGCAGCCTTGCTTTTTACCCCTATTTTGAAGGAACAAACAATCAGCTTGTCAGGTTACACTGGGATGATGCTAGAATCGCTGCCCAAAAAATGCTAATTAAATATCTTTTCACAGAAAGGTACATATCATTGAATATACATGTTTTTAATCCATTATATGGTAAATCCGTCATGCCATACCTTGGGTAAATAGTTACAAAAAAATAATGTGTTGGAACAGGCCCATTAATATAAACTTTGTAGCTGTAAAACATTACTGTTAGAGACTTGCTCATATAGAAAATTAATTAACATCATCTGACAAATCAGAGTCTGAGAAATTTAGGGTCAATTTGAACAGTATGGATTAAAACCTTCAACCTTAGTGGTCATTAGTGGCCAATTAGTGGTGATGGGGGGGGGTGAATAGAGTGGCTTCAGACAGTGGTCTATATTGGGGTTGCAGCCATATTCCGAATACAATGTTTATATTTTTACAGGCATCAAAAAATTCCTGTATACATGGTTGTTGTAAGTATGCCTTAGTTGCCATTCCTAAATATCTAGACTTTCATTGCAAACTGAGTGTGCACATATCTCCTTTCAGTGGATTTTCTGAAAAAGGTGTTTACATGCAACTAATTTCTGATTAAAACAGTGTATATTTCAGTGGTGAGGATCAAAACTTGGGTAATCAGAATATTGTCTTAATCTGAATCTGGCAATCAGATTGCTGCATTTATGCGACCAAATAGAATATTACCAAATTTAGATTGATATTAGAATATTGATGTGCATGTAAATGGTTAACATTACAGCTGATGTGCTGTTAACATTACAGCTGAAAGATCTTTAAATTCGCCACTGACTTGGCCCAAAATATTTACTGCAAATATTGCTGATCATTTTTATTTGGTTCTTTTGCTTGGCTTTGTACCAATAGGGATATGTGAGAGAAGAGCTGCACTTTCACTATCTTCATAAAACCAGCTAAAGGGTCAAGCTGAGAGAGAGAGAGAGAGAGAGAGAGAGAGAGAGAGAGAGAAGGGGTGAGAGAGAGTTAGAGAGGGTGAGGGGGGGGGGGGGGCAATCAGCTGTATCAGCAACAGAATCCTGTAGCCCTGGCTGGGTTTCAGCACAGAGGAGCAGCATGGAGAGAGGCAGTTACTGACCTTCTGGCCCCTGCCTGAGTCAGGGATGGGATTGGATTAATTCAGCACTGGATCTGTGCCAGAGACTACCCATAACAAGTATGGCTCTGGATAACATATCTTTTAATTACTAGCTACTGCACCTCAGTCAGATTCCTCCAAGCCGGGCGCCAGCGCCTAGAGGGGTCATTGCTCCTCCTGACTTCATACATCAAATAAAGGATAATGTGATTGTAGGCCAGCTACAGCTGCGGGTAATACAAGGCTATGAATGCACTGGCAGCACTGTTTGTCTCCTGCTTTATTGTGTTGTTGGGATGGGGGGGGGGGGAGGGGGGGGGTTGGGGTGAAGCGTCTACACTCTGTCAGCATTATTCAGTGCTTTGAAAGGACTGGTGAATTACAGGCTTGTTGCTTTCAATGAATTCTGAAATCCAGGTAATGCAAAGTAAAGCTTGTCATGCTCCATGATTAATTAGCTTAATAAATATTAAAGAGATGTCAAATAAATAGTCAAATGTAATAGTCCAGTACAAAATGGAATAGAAGCAGGTTTAGATAAATGATAGATGAATTTTTAACCTTACTAGCCAATTTCATGACAGGGCACTGATCAGGGAGTCGGCCATTTTAAGGGCTCAATCTCAATTTCAAGATCTCAATCGCAAAATCTTTCCAGTGCACTGGAACGTTCACTCCATTAAAATTCCACAATGCACCGCAAAACCCAGGGAACATAGATGTTCACTATGTTCCATTACTGGAAATGGCATCATGTTTTCTGAAGCCTCGAAAAAATGGGAGATGAACTCTCAGCCAACTTCGTCTAAAAATTTAAGCAACTTGTTCCCTTTGTTGGAGCTCTCAAATGATTACTTACATTAGCTATTTTTAACTTTATTTGACATTCTATATACAGTTTGTTTGAGTCTAACGACTTTTAAGTGTTTAATGATGTACTTGCAGTACCATGACAGAAATGCATGTGATTAAGCTTACACATCTATATATGGCATATAAAACTTAACTATTTTTAAGTTTTTAATTTTTGGTGACGTTTTACAATGCAATTATAAAATCATGTCACCAGAAATTGAGTTATCAGTGTCCCAATGTGTAGTGAGACAGGGTCCTTACCAGTGCCCAAACTCATGTACACTATAAACTGATTCATGACCTAGGGAGTAAGGGAGCTGATCAAGACATCGAGCCTGTGTCTCTAATTTCAAAGCAAAGGTTGAGATTCCTCTGTATTAGCTCACAGTTTACAGACATCATTGTCTGTACAAAACACAATATTTAGTGTACTGTAAGTAACCTGCTGTTATCCGAGAGTCAAGAATGACTAAAATACAATGATTATTGATTGAACCCTTAAATCAGAAGAAAATCAGCCAAGAAAATATTGTCTTTTTGAATTATCTGCATCCAAAATGCCATTTACCCTGAAGATAAGGCAGTGTAAATCAGCTAATTTTACTGTGATCAGCTATTTGCTTAGAAACAAGTACTGTAGTTTCATTTATTCAAATGTTCTTGCATAAATGTAGACATTTGTATCATAGCTTATCATAATTCTCAACAAGTTTAAATCATGTAGCACAGTGTTCTGTTTGAATTTGAATTTGTTTTAATTTAAATTGGCAACTGGAGATGCTATGTTGGAGGTACTGCAAGAAAATTGTGAGGTACTATGAAAATACTGAGGTCTGGACCTCAGTGTCCTTGTAGCTACAGTAGTAATGAGTATAATTACAGGTGTGATGTTGATGTACTTAAACAAGTAACAGTTTTGAAAAGTATGTGAAAAGTGCATTTTTACTGTATGTTTTTTAAGTTATCTGTGAGGAGAGGCAAGAGAGAAAAGGAGGATGAGCAAACACACAGAGAAAAAGAGACTGAGATGTAAACCAAACACTTATTGGTATAGAACACATTCAGCATTGTGGGATATTTAATATGAAGTGGACAGTATTAAAATGTTGATTCTGGTTACAGCCCTGCTCAGACACTTCACTTCTACTTTGCATTAGAATGAAACCTTGTTTGGTGAAAGGTTTCTATCCCCTGTGTGGTCTTTTCATCCTGTCCTTATTACAGGGTCTGCATCTGAAAATCCCACTGATTGCAAAGCTGCTCATGGTAGAATAGGGTAATAAGGCAATTATCTACATACCAGTATTTGTGCATTATTGAGGATGTAGGAGTCATTGCAATGATGGTCTCTAAATGGTTAGTGAGTTATTGGAACAACTGCAGACAGAGGGGGGATTTCACACTGCCTTATTAAAAAAAATCCTTTTACATTTCATGCCAAATAATGAAATCCAAAACAATTCGCAAAGAAGAAGATGAAAGCTGAGATGGTTGTGGGGTGCATTTTAAATGCCATGCTCTAAAGCCTGCCTCAAGGAATGGCAATTAGGATCTGGCTCCATCCATGCTGATAAAGCTGGGGATCTAGACTTAATGTGATATACCAGGTAGTGTGAAAAGAATAAGCAGGTTTATCTGATGCATACACATGCTTTCACACATGCAGACTTGCACATACATTGTGTAAGCATAATCAAACAACCAGTAGGCTATGTGCAATACATTTCCCCCCAGTATTTATTCCTGGACATAATCAATAACTCAGGGAGGATTTAGCACTGTGAGGCCGTATGCTGTCTGATAATGTTTGAAAAATATATAGCAACAGCAACAGTGGAGGTGTAACTCTTGCACAGTAATAGTTGTATGGATCAGTCCGCCTGCAGTAAAGTTAACTACATGGAGGTGACCTGAGTTTGCTGAGCAGCAAACACACACACAAACACACAGTGCCAGTCAGCAGAACAGGTGTGTATCTGACACCATGCTGAAGAGCCCGTCAACGTGGATCAAACTCCCACTCAGGAGATGGCTCAGATTCTCCAGTGTAATGATACTGTTTAATTATTTTGACTCACTAAGTGGAATAGTTGTCTCAGCAATTGCTTTATGTAAGCATACAAAATGACATTTAAAATGCCTCTTCAGCAATGCCTCTCCAGCATTGACAGTCAAAGTTAACAGTGAACTATAACATAACAATGACAGCAGCAACAGAGATGTCTGACTACATGGGGCTGTATAGAGTGCAGCAGGGATGACATATTTTTTAGGCCAACCTGGAAGTTAGCATCACCCTGGTTCTCTTGACAAAAATCCAATAGGATTTTTCCATTGGCTTTTAGATTGTTGCAGAAAATAAGCTCTGTGACCAAGATAATCTTCACAAACTAACACAATTTTTTATGAATTTTGAAGCCTAAATACAATTACCTAAATACGTTATTTAAAAACCGCTACAATTGGAAAAGACTATAAATTGATAAACCTGCAAGTTGGAAAGTTTGAGTTGGAATAATTTGTAAGAGTGTAAGTATAAACAGAACAAGGCTATAGTAGATGAGTTTTCCTGTTTGGAAACGTTTGACGTTTAATATTCCCGACAACCTCTGTAGTCCCATTTAGCCACTTGTTAGCAACCGTCTTTTTTAAGATACGTAAAAGTAAGTAAGTAAGTAAGTAAAGTAAAATTTATTTATATAGCACGTTTCACACAGCAAAGCTGACCAAAGTGCTGCACAGAGTAAGGAAAGTAAAAAAGAAACAGAATTAGACCAAATAAAAACAGACAATAGAAAAAATTGATTAAAAATTTGTTTAAACAATTAAAAATTTGATCAAAAAGCCTGGCAGAAGAGATATGTTTTAAGCCTATTTTTAAAAGTGGTAATAGAAGGTGCAAGGCGGATGTCCAGTGGCAGTTGATTCCATAGACGGGGGGCAGCAACAGCAAAAGCTCTATCCCCCTTTGTTTTTAACCGGGAACGAGGGACATGCAAAAGAAACCTATCAGAAGATCTTAGACATCTGTTTGATGAGTAACTATATAGTAAAAGTAAAAGCTTTAAAAAATCAAGTGGGGTATAACTGATGTATTTTATGTCGTAGAATAAAACGTGAAAATGTATTGAGCTTGTGTTTATTTATTTAAACAGGACAACACAACATGAATTTGTCCATCTCGGGCTGGCAGCTTTCACTATGTCAAGTTCAAGTTCGCACTCCATGGTGTGTGTGTGTGTTTGTTTATTTGTGAGTCTGCATGTCTCATTCTTGTCTCTCTCTTTCTCTCTCACGCTCTCGCTCTCTCTTGCCAGTTACGTTGAGTCCCTGAAAGCACAAGGAGACAAAAATAAGTATACTGGTGGTAATAAGACACAGGTGAGAATCTTCAACCCGCCTCTTCTCCATCAACAGCTGACTCCCAACCATGCCCCCACTGACACAGTAACCCAACAATGAAAGCATGGAACTTTCCCAGTTTAAATATTGATGTAACTTTTGGACTTAAGTCACTAACTCTTAATAGACAGTGTTTAAACAATATGATAACTTTCAGTTCCATTTCTTTCAGGGTTATGAGAAATGCGTTGTAACAGGTTTTTTCAGAGGGTGAAAGAGAACCATAATTCAGAACCTTTTTCCATCTGTATAGGTTAATTCTAGTTAATGTTATTTTCTTAATTGTATTCATACAAATTTGAACAAATGAGGATGTTAAAGCTGGATTTTTTTAGTCCATACAAATAAAGTGAAACGAAAAGGCACAAACACTAACCTCACCCTAACCCCAACCTTAATCTTCCCATGCAACCTGAGTTGTGTGAGTAGTTACAAAGTTGTGTGCCATGTAGGATGACATACAAGGACAAGTATCAGAGCATTGAGAAAGAAGAGACTGAGAAAATCATTTTGACTCTTTGGTGACCTAGTCCAGTCACTGAAAAATTTCCTCACTCACATTAGTTGATAAATGTGTGTGGGTGTGTTGGTGTGACCCAAATTATTGAAGTCTGAATATTTATCTACCACAGATCACTGTCAGTTCTGAGTTTCAAGTTTCCTGTCTTCCTGCTTTTCTATGCTCTTCAAGTTCGTGTTTCACATTTATTTCCAGCAGTGACCTTTTGCTATGAAATGCAACATTAGTCTTCTACTCTGTTGCATGTCCAACATGGACATAGACTAATGTGATGTTTGATCTGCACACTGACCCTTTGCTGGCCAGTCCAATGAGCTCCACATGCCTCAAGCTGCTTTGTCCTTTCCCGTCCAAGCCACTACACACATTGTGATGCATGTAGCCAGGTATCACTACAACCCAAGGATTTAGCTCTGTAATATAGACAAGAGATTTGTACATTAATAGTAGCTATGCCACACAAACAAATTCTAAAGCTATAGATGTAAGATTTTGGAATTTTACCATCTCTGAATGCTATTATGATCTACATGCAGAAGAACATTTCATAATGGGGGTTGTGCTGCACCCTTGTCCATTACGCATATTAATCTCACAGCTGAGTGTGTCAAGTAATACATATTCAAAGAAGTCAAGGCTGTGTCCCAAAGTGCATAATGCACACTAAATAACTGTGCTCAGTCTGAACATAGCCTATAATGTTATTGAGCTAGCTAGCTGAAATATGAGCCCCAGGTGAAGGAAAAAGATTTGCTCCTCTGTTGTCTCACAGAACGCTGCTCAGGGACTGACAACAGGTTGAATGTAGAGGATTTCCCCTGAGGCTTTGCATACCTCCAGGACTCAGACTGCTAGCTAGCTAAATCATAGTGTAGAGAACAAAACATAATGCTTTTTATTCCCCTGAACTGTGTTCAACTTGTATTTTGTTATCTATTTTTTTTTTTTTTTATAAAGGTTGGCATGAGTCAGATAGTGTTAGCACACTAGCTAAAACCCAGACCACAGTATAATGAGAGATTAGGCTAACAGATTGCTCAAATTACTCAGTCTTACTCAATATAAAGAGGTTTGAAATACAAAAAAATACTCAGAAATTCACCAAGACCTCGCACTAGTCACTAGCCTGCTATCCTAAGTTTTCTAACTAAACCACTTAGCAACAATACAAAATCCATAATAAATCAGCTGATTATCATGTCATTCAATAGCTTCCCAACAAATTAAAGACCAAATAAAATACCTTACTTGTTCAGCAAGAAAATTTTTATAGTAAACTATCCATACCTTGTTGAGAAATTCTTTTATTATAAAAACATACTGCTACAAAATAAGCAAATAGCTGAAAGAAAATAGCACATGACAAAATAACAGCTCAATTGTCATTTTTATTATAATCTTATAATCTTACTGTTTTATTGCTGTACTTGTGGGACCAAAAAAATTATAATAATTTTGTGGTTAACTTGTACTAATTAATCAATAACAAAGGCTGAATAGTTCACCACTTTACATCATATCTTGATAATTTAAAAGAAATATTAAATATTTTAAAGTGAATTTGCATCCAAGAGGAAAGCATTGAGTTGGCACAATCATATTAACTAATTTATATGAAGACATTAGGATAATATATCCCCTCATAAGGAACTCAGCTTATGGTGTGCTATAATGTATATTGTGTAACATAAACAAAAACAATGGCAACATTCTTATTAGCACATTTAATTCCAGATAACTTGCATATCAAGCAATGCTTTAATTACTTTCATTTCAAACACTGGTGCATGTCTCAGTTAATGATGAGCAATTTGCCCTTCTAATTGTTAATGTATGACTTACTCGTTTGTCTCTGATTATTAACTCATTACTTTCTGATGAGTTATTCCTTACTGAATATTTAATTACTGTCAATTCGTATATCGTTACTGGAAAGTGTTACCATATCAGACTTTTTTCTCTCTCTTGCTCTTGTTTGTTTATTCTCTCATGTTTTAACTGTCTCTCAT
Organism: Ictalurus furcatus; assembly: GCF_023375685.1. Taxonomy (NCBI): domain Eukaryota; kingdom Metazoa; phylum Chordata; class Actinopteri; order Siluriformes; family Ictaluridae; genus Ictalurus; species Ictalurus furcatus. The sequence goes on along the minus strand of NC_071263.1, from coordinate 12,512,548 downwards.
TATTTGCTGGCTCACATTTCTCACTACATAGGCGCACTTCTTTCATGACTGAAGTTGGGGCGTGATGACCTTTGAATTATCCAAGATGGTGTATGATGTATACAAATTTCCCAACAATTCTGGCCCCTGACACAGTACTCACTGTGTGTGAGTTACTATTATGAGATTTTATAAACAACATATTCTAAAGTATTTCCTTCTCCTCTACCTCAGTTTGTTTTTAAAGGAAACTTGATGATTTATATTGAAAATGTAAATGACCTCATAGATTACTATTTCTATTTATTCTATTTGTCCAGTCTTTCAACCAGACCTATTTGCAATAAAATGAAGGAGAAAAAAAGGCAACTGTGATTGACAAGTTCAAATACCTCGCCCTATTAGCATCTTCATTTTGGTCACTGTCAGATACTGTTAATGTCCACTCCTCAAGCAGCTGTCTAATAAAGAACCATGATTTGTACTATTGAACAGACCAGCCTTTATTACTTAATTGCTTTTGGTTGAATGATTTAAAAAGTTATTAATTACAGGGAGCAGATTGTAATGGAGGCTAAGGTGTGCATGGGCCTAACAGATTTGATGTGATAATAGCAGGTCTGGAATAGAAATTTCCTGGGGCTTCTTTTTAGTAGCATTTGAACAAATACAATGGAAAAGTCTTTCAGAAGATCTGCAAGGATGAAATGATAAAGAAATTGAAAAGAAGAACATTTACGAGTCAGGCTAAGTGAAAAGCTGTTGAAATAATTGTAGGCTGCTATTGGAACAATCACAATGCCAAACAGTTCTCTAAGTAAAGTATAACAGGCTATCTATTGAAGTAACTGAAGTAAATCTTAGTCTCCTTAATTATACACCCTGTATTTTAGATGGTTTCAAAGCCTTGTTAGAAACATACTGCAGTGATTTCAGCTTTAAGGTAAAATGTTTTTGGAATGGTATTTTCACCCTCTGGTGCTGCTTTCATCCTGTATTGGGGGCTGAAACAGCTGGGATGATGGTTCAGTTGAAAACACTAGCTTTCACCACCATAACACCACCATCTACATGCTCCAGAGGTAAATGGTATGCTAAGAAAATGTTATTAAGAAGGAGAGGATGGGGCAAGATGAGGCACCCCAAGTATCTAAGAAAGCACACACAAAATGTCTGGGTTACACATGTAACCCTGTTCCCTGAGAAGGGAGCGAGACGTCACATTAGCTAAATGCTGCGCGAAGCGCCCTCGCAAATGACTGGTATCTGAGGCTTGTGTAACATCATGCCTACCGTGATCAGGTGACATGGCAATTAAATGCATCGCGTGATATATAAACGACACTTGTGAACCATGCTGTCAGCCTCTATTATCTGAAGCGAAGACACAATTCACAGGCATGTCCCGGTATGACAAAGCTATACAACATCTCATTCCCTTCTCAGGGAACAGGGTTACATGCGTAATCCAGACGTTCCCTTTCAAAGGGAATGCCACATTGCGTTAGCTGAACACTGTGGGAATGAGAATACCCACTCCATCATACTGAGGGTACGACCTGTTCAAACAGATCTGAGCCCAAGGGTCAGTGCAAGACACTCGAGCCCGGGCTGGAATGTATATCCAGGCTGTAAAATTGAATTAATGTGTGCGGCGTAGACCACCTGGCCACAGCACACATGTCCTGTAAGGATACCCCTTTGGACAAAGCGTTCGAGGAGGTGACTGCCATAGTGGAATGGACTCTTATGCCCAGAGGCATAGCGAGACCCCGCACCTCATAAGTGACAGAGATTGCTTCCACTATCCAATTAGCGATGCGCTGCTTAGACACAGCATCACCTCTACTGTCACTGCCAAAGCTGACCAGCAGCTGCTCTGACTTACGCCACTGGCTGGAGCGGTGGACATAAGTACAGAGAGCCCTTACTGGACACAGTCGGTGCAATTTATCTTGTTCCGGTATGGAACGGAGGAACAGAGGAGGGCAGGAAGCCTGCAACACTACTGGCTGGGCAGCAGATGTAGGCACTTTAGGAATATAATCCGGCATAGGATACAGGAAGGCCTTGGCTAATCCAGGAGTAAAGTCAAGGCAGGAAGGGGCAACAGAGAGCTGTAGATCTCCTACTTTCTTGAGAGATGTCACGGCCAGCAGAAGAGCTACCTTTAGAGTCAGAAGCTTCGCAGAGGCTGACTCTAAGGGCTCAATTGTGGCACCTGACAGACCTTACAGGACCAAAGAAAGGTCCCAGGAAGGTATGCATGGTCTGCAGATGTGCCTCAGCCGCCTGATACCACGCATAACCCTCAAAGTTAGAGGATGTTGCCCCACAGAGGCTCCATCAATAGGGATGTGGCTGGCCATGAAAGTTTCCATAGTTCCGGCCGAGGGTGATAAATCAGCCCTCCGGGTTGAGACAGTAGATACTTGTGGATGGGAATCTCTGAAGGAGTGCCGTCTAGCAGGGATATTATCTCTGAGAACCATATACGAGCTGGCCAATAAGGTGCTACTAGCAACAGATGTGGACAGTCTTGGCGAACTCTCACTAGAACTTGTGTGAGTAGAACGATCGGGAGAAAAGCATATAGATCTGACCTCAGCCACATGTGCAACATGGCGTCCAGCCCTAATGATGCGGGAGGAGTGAAGGCGCACGACAGCGGGCACTGTGTTGTCTCCTCAGAGGTGAACACATCCACTTCCGCTTGGCCAAACCTTGGCCATATATCCTCCCTGGTGGTCGATATATGAGACCACTGCTGTGTTGTCTGTCAACACATGGTGACCTCTCAATTGAGAAAGAAAGAATTTCAGTGCTAGAAATATGGCCTGTATTTCTAGGCAATTTATATGCCACTCCAGATGAGGGCCGCTCCAGAGACCGTGAGCTGAACAGCCGTCTAAGACCTTGCCCTAGCCTGTGAGGGAGGTGTCTGTCATTACCGTCTTCCAATAAGGAGACACCCCTAGAGAGTGACCCAAAGCCAGAGACCGGGGACACTTCCAAATTCTCAGAGCACATAAGCATCGCCGCGTGACACTGATTACTCTCAGAGGTTTCATCCTCAGATGAAACCCCCAACTTTTCAGCCACCACTGAAACGGTCTCTTGTGCAATAGGCCCAATGGTATGACGTTGGCTGCTGCTGCCAAAGCTCCAACAGTCTCCTATAGAGACTGGAGGGGATGCCAAGATCCAGCTTTTATCTTGCTCAATGTTGATAGGATTGACCCTGTGCGTGTTGGGGATAGAAGCGCCCTCATCATAGTAGAATCCTATATAACCCCTAGAAAAGTTGTCCACTGCACTGGAGAAAGCATAATTTTCTGCGCTTCAACCTGAGCCCCAAGCTTTTCATGTAGGTGAGAACAACATCTCGATGTTGAACTGCCAGTTCCCTGGATCATGCTAGAATTAACCAGTTGTCCAGATAGTTTAGTACATAGATGCCCTGAAGTTACAATGGACCCAGAATGACATCCATGCACTTTGTGAAGGTGCGAGGGGATAAAACTAGCGTGAAGGGAAAAACCCGATATTGGTATGCGTTGCCTCCAAACGCAAACCTCAGGAACTTCCTGTGACTGGGCAATATTTCTATGTGGAAATATGCACCCTTTAGATCTATTGTCACAAACCAGTCCTCAAACTGAATCTGTGGAATGATAAGTTTGGGCGTCAGCATCTTGAACCTGTATGTCCGAAGAGTACACTTCAGATGACAGATCTAAAATTGGCCGCATACTCCTCTCTATTTTGCCGACCAGGAAATAACGGCTGTAAAAAACCTCCCTCCCTCAGGGAATGGGGTATATGTTCTATGGTCCCTTTGTCCAAGAGGGGTCTTACTTCCTGCACTAACGTCGGGCTCTGCTCTGTGCTGATTTCGGTGGTGAACACACCTCAAATTTTCACTGCCCTGTGACAGCACGCTGACCAGAGAACACTGAAAACTAGGGACAGCCGTGGCTAGTGGAGGCCCTACAATAGTACTGGCGGCCAACTGCCCTAACAACCTCATGTCCCCTAATATGTCCCTCAACAGATCCACAAGACTCTGAAACCCAACTCGCTTCGTCTGAGAAGAGAGCAAGTTGCGAGCGGAGCTGCCTAATTGTAAAGCATTCACAGTGCGCACAGTCAGACCTCTCGAGGGCTGCCATGGCATGCTCAACTCTAGACACTTCACACAGAAAGTGTGCAGTCCTCCCCGTGATGAAATGGGAGCAAGGCGTAACACACTTCCTGAATTCTCTCACTCATACTTTTCTCCATTTTTTTAAAGAGACAGAAAAGAAAAGAGATTTTTCTTTTTTGTTGTTTTTTGGAAAAGAGAGAGGAAATGAAATAGAGAGTAGTCTTTTCGGGAGCCTTCCACAAACAACCGACATGCAGTCTCGCTGAAGGTAATAAGGCTGATGGCGCGGGTCACAGGTGTCGTTATACACGTCACCTGACTATGGAAGGCTTATAAATAGGCATGATGTTACACAAGCTTCAGATACTGGTCACGCGCGAGGGCGCTTCCTGCAGTATTCAGCTAACACAACGTGGAGTTCCCATTGAAAGGGAACAAATAATGCATTAGACAAGCATTTTATTAAATCAACTATGTAAACGATATGAATTATGTTGATTGTCAAAGGCTACTTTCACATTACTTTCACATTACCAGGTTGAAGTGACTCACATGCTCTTTTCTGCTTTAATGTGACACAGGACTTTTTTTGTTCAGGACTGATCTTTTCAAATCAGACCTGAGTCCCATTCGTATATAGTCCTAGTTAGGATACATATTCACAACATGGCCATGCAACACGAATGAGAATGGTTCAATCAGATTTCATACAGCGTTTTCCCAAAGAACTTTAATGCACACTCACTGAGCACTTTATTTGAAACACTTGTACAGCTACACATTCATGCAATTATCTTATAAGCCATTCATGTGGCAGCAGTGCAATGCATAAAATTGGGTGTATAAAAATGCATAAAAACTGCACTGGGCACAGGCTCACCAAAACTAGACAGTTCAATAAAAACTTATCCTGGTCTGATGAATCTGGAATTCTGTTGAGACACACATGGTAGGGTCAAAATTTGGTGGCAACAGCATGAATCCATGGACTCAGCTTGCCTTGTGTCAACAGACCAGGCTGGTGGAGGTGGTGTGATGGTGTGGGGAATGTTTGCCACATATTGGACCGTTGATACCAATCAATCATTGCTTGATTGCCACAGCATATTTGAGTATTTTTTGCTGACCATCTGTGCATCCCTTCATGGCCACAGGAAAATCAGACACAAGACATGTTACTTGTGATTGCTCAACAAGCTGTTCTCTGTCTGAGAAGTGGAAGCATCGCACAGCCCTACTAGCACCCACACAAATGAACACCTCCCCTTGTGGCACAATCAAGCAATTGCATCAAGCAAAGACATCAGCTACCATGGAATATGCAAGCAGATTGATGAGGGACTCAAGGCAGGCCATACAGAGGGGGAGGTCATCCAAGGTGTGCTCCACATCATCAAACCAGGACAGTTAGACAAGGATATGTTGATTAACAAGGACGACTTGACCCTCTCTGAGCTTAAAAGCTTCATGCGTTCTCATCTTAGTGAAAACAGCGGTAGTGAGTTATTTCAGGAGCTAATGAGCACCAAGCAACATGAGCATGAGAGTCCCCAGCAGTTTCTCTTCAGAATGATAGGACTGAAACAGAAAGTCATGTTTGCATCCAGACAGGATAGTATGGACATTGAGTATGAGCACCGCACAATCCAGAATGTGTTTCTGCGCACCATCCATCAGGGCCTTCTCCCCAAGTACAGTGACATTCGCAATGAACTCAAGCCTCTCCTGTCTGATTACACTGTTTCAGATGAAGCACTGATAAGACAAGTTAACATAGTGTCTAGTGAGGAGAGTGAGAGACAGCGAAGACTGGGACATTGTCCATGACAGAAGGTAACCCATGCTCACAGTGCTCAACTTGAGCCTGATAAAGACAGTGAGGAACTACCTGATTACAAAGCAAAGAATAAAAATAAAACCATAGAGGAATTGAGTGCGAAGGTTGATGCTCTGACTAAAATTGTGGAGTGTCTCACAGCCCTCAAGACGCCCGAACAAACTTGTCAATGTATCCATACCAAGCAAAAGGTCAAACAAACAGCAAAACAGTATGGCTTCCCTAACTGTGTTGAAAGGGACGCTAGCTCTTGCAACCATTGTTTCACATGTGGGGAGGCAGGTCACAGGGCAGTAGGATGTCTCAAACGGGGTCAAACAACGAACATTATTCAGCCCTCTGCTGACGCTCACTCACTAAGCAGTAGCAGACAGCAGTACCCCACAAAGCTAGAGATGCAAACAGATGAACCCGCCCATGTAAAAACCAGCTGTGTGACTCCCCCATTAACAAACAAAGAGACTGAAGCTAATGAAAGAGTGGCTCAGCTAGTGGGAAAGAAATGTAAAATAAAGTGCTATATTCACAGCTATGTGGTGGACTGTTTGTTGGACTCTGGTGCCCAAGTAAGCCTTCTAGACTGCCAGTGGGAAAAGACTTACCTTCCTGACCACAAGCTGCGACCATTGGCTGAACTTATAGGACAAAAGACTCTCAGTGTGCTAGCTGTAAATGGTCAACCGTTGCTATATGATGGTTGGGTGGGAGTGATGGTGAGTTTTCCAAACAACAGCGACCCAAACCTAGCCATACAAGTGCCCTTCCCGGTGAGTAGTGTGCCTATGGACTGCCCCCTGATTGGTTTTAATGCGGTTGAACAGCTGAGACTGGGAACAAAGGAGAGCACAGATCTCATACCAACCATTGTGAGTCTTCTTCGTGGTGCCATGAACCTACAGGATGACAAAGCCACTTCGTTAGTCAACTTTGTCCATGCAAAAGTCTCCAGTACTGATGTCAGCCACACTCGGCAGAAAGTGGGACTGCAGGATGTGGTCATTCCAGCTGGTCAGGTCAGACACATTAAATGTAAAATACCATCCACACTTGACATATCCAACCCACTTGTGCTCTTTGAACCCAGTGAGAGTAACCCACAGATACAACAACTGGATATCGGCGACAGCCTTCTAGAGATTTGTCAGGCTAGAGGCCCTTTTGTAAGAGTCCCCATTGGCAACCACACCAAACACGACATGACCTTGTTCTATAAGACTGCCCTTGGGAGCATTGAGCCAATATCCAGAATTATACCGACTGATGAGCTGAACCAGACTGGGACAAGCGTTGCTCAGGAGGGCAACAGGGACGAACACCCTGAAAGTCAGCAGGACAAACGGGGAGAGTGGCACAGGAATGGGACCCGCCAGTTGATGTTAACCACTTAACTGAGGATCAGCAGAAGATTGTAAAGAAAATGTTGAGGGAAGAGTCTAGGGCATTCGCACGAGACAACAATGACATAGGGTGTATACCTGGCCTGGAAATGTCCATTACCCTCAAGGACAATACTCCAATTCAGCAATCATATACTTCTATCCCAAAACCCCTTTACAAAGAGGTAAAGGAGTACATTGAGGATCTTCTGGTTAGAGGGTGGATTGTGAAGTCCAAATCTCCTTACTCCGCACCAGTAGTCTGTGTGCGGAAGAAAGATGGGACACTCAGACTCTGTATTGATTATCGTCTCTTGAATCAACGCACTGTTCCAGACCGACACCCTTTGCCGAGAATCCAAGATCTCACAGATATTTTAGGTGGGTACAGCTGGTTCTCCATCCTGGACCAAAGGAAGGCGTACCACCAGGGGTTCATTGCAGAGAGGTCGCGCCAATTGACTGCATTCATCACCCCCTGGGGTCTTTACGAGTGGGTGCGAATCCCCTTTGGACTAACATGTGCACCCGCTGCGTTTCAACACAGTATGGAAGAAATGCTTGCTCCCCTTCGAGATGAGTGTTATATTCCACATTTGGATGGTATACTGTGCTATGCCAGAACATTCAAGGATCATGTTGAAGGGCTGAGGAAGGTCCTGAGAGCCCTACAGAATCATGGAGTCAAACTCAGGCCAACAAAATGTGACCTGTTTAAACAAGAAGTGAGATATGTTGGTCGTTTGGTTTCAGCCGAGTGTATGCGCATTGATCCCAAGGACCTGGAGTCAGTGTACGCTCTGAAGAATGAAGCACCTGCCACTGTTGGAGATGTGCGGGGAGTCATGGGCTTTTTGAGTTACTACCGTTCATATGTCCAAGATTTCTCTAAACTGGCAACACCCATCTACGAACTCCTGCAACCAAAGAGAAACAAGGAAGACAAGCCTCATGGGAGACATGGGGGACAGAGAGGAAAGGGTGCACAGTTTCCATCTAAAACCCCAGTTGAATGGACTGAGAAACATCAGGAGACACTGTGTAAGTTGATTGACATGCTGGTGAACCCCCCTGTCCTCACTTATCCAGACTTCTAGCTTCCTTTTGTGCTCCACACGGATGCGTACGATAAAGGACTTGGAGCTGTCCTTTACCAGAGTCAGGGTGGGAAGCTGAGAGTAATTGGCTCAAGGACCCTTACACCAGCTGAACAGAATAACAGGTTCCACTCAGGCAAACTAGAGTTTCTCGCCCTAAAGTGGGCAGTCTGAGAGAAATTCAGGGATTACTTGTTTTACGCCCCACATTTTACCATCTACACGGACAATAATCCCTTGACGTATGTCATGAGTACTGCTAAGTTGAATGCAGTTGGCTACAGGTGGGTGGGAGAACTATCAGATTTTAGATTTGACATACGTTACCGACCCGGCAAAGTAAATGTTGATGCAGATATGCTTTCAAGATGCCCCCTCGACATCAACAGATATGTCACTGAGTGCACAAAGGAACTCCCCAGAGAAGCTGTCACTGCCATATGGGAAGGCTGTGGAGCAGGCAAGCATGGAGATGTTGCCTGGGTTGATGCCTTGAATCTAACACAGGGTGACCAACTTGAACCAAGCAGCAGAGAAGTTGTGCTGCCCATTGATTTGGCTGAACTAGAAAAAGCTCAGAGAACAGACCCAGTGATAGGTGAGATTTTGAAAATGAAAGAGTCAAACAAAACACTCACAGATGAAATGAAACACAGTGTAAGGGGCAGTGCCAGGAAAATGATGCATGAATGGACAAAGTTTCACATTGAAGATGGGGTTCTCTACCGTAAGACAGCAGAGAGACGTCAGCTAGTCTTACTTGTTGCCTTTAAGCCACTAGTTCTCAAGAATCTACATGATAACATGGGCCATGTCGGAGCAGAAAGGGTCCTCATTTTGGCAAGGCAAAGGTTCTATTGGCCCTACATGAGGCGAGAGATCGAAGCTTATGTCACCAGACAGTGCCCATGCATAAAACAAAAGAAGCCAGTGACAAATACATGAGCCCCAATGTCTAGTATAACCACAAGTTCGCCCATGGAGTTCATCTCCATAAATTACTTACACCTAGAACCAAGCAGAGGAGGCTACCAATACATCCTAGTTGTGGTAGACCACTTTACTAGGTATGCACAGGCCTACCCAACCCGCAATAAGAGTGGGAAAACAGCAGCGGAGAAGATTTTCAACGATTACATTCCCAGGTTCGGCTACCCATCAAAGCTGCACCACGACCAAGGGCGCGAGTTTGGGAACGAACTCTTTTGGACACTACAACAACTGAGCAGAGTGGGACACTCATGGACAACCCCCTATCACCCCCAGGGTAATCCAGCTGAGAGGTTCAACCGCACTGTGCTGCAGATGCTGAGGACCCTAGGTGAGAAACAAAAGGAAAGGTGGAAGGATTATCTTTCTCAGATTATCCATGCATACAATTGTACAGGCCATGAAGCAACTGGATACTCACCTTTCTTCCTGCTTTTTGGCCGACATCCATGTTTACCTATAGATCTGCTATTCAGGATGACAACCAGTGAGCTACCACAGACAGCAAGGGGGAATGCTGAGAAGTGGGCAGAACGGATGACCAAAGCTTACCGGATAGCATCAGAAAACAGCAAAAAGTCGAACGCTCGGGGTAAGAAATACTATGATCAACACACAAAAGGAGTAGTGTTGCAACCAGGAGATTGAGTGCTGGTACAAAACTTGAGTGAAAGGGGTGGTCCTGGAAAGTTAAGGTCATATTGGGAAAACACTATATTTGTTTTGAAAGAACAGATCAATGACAGTCCAGTCTACAGGGTGTCTTCTGAGATGGATGGCAGCAAATCAGGAGTCTTGCATCACAATCTGTTGCATCTCGTCAATGACCTCCCTGTTGACCTACCGGCGGCAGAAAAAGAGACTAAGACATCACCAGAGAAGAGGAAAAGACCAAAAACAGCTCACAGAGAAGTGGAACTGCTACCAAACAGTGAGACTGGTTCAGATGATGATGAAAGCTCCACCTACTATGAAGTAAGATATAACCTGAGAAGTGGAAACGGAAAGAATGTTACACCTACCTGTGAACCTACCTGTGTTCCCTTCAGGAATTCAGCTCCTGCTGCGTCCAGTCGAACAGTTATCTATGGAAAACATGTGAGGGACAGAGGAACAAAGCACATGGGAAAGACATTCACAAAAGTAACAAGAGAACAAAGAGAGACCGAACCAGAACAGGGTGGTAGACATCAAAATGTTGAACCTAACAGTGACAGTGAAGAGGGTGGACCTGCAAAAGAGAAAGAGTCAGAGATCAGCCATGTACCGGCCATGGGGAGTGAAAGTGAAGCTGAGCAGTTCCATCCAGAAGAGTCACAAGTTGGGCCTGACCTGACCCCTCACCCTGATGAACACACACTCAGAAGGTCCACCAGTGATAGGCGGCCAGCAACACTGTTTACTTACAATACATTAGGTCAGCCTTCTCTACATTCAGTAGTCAATAGTGCAGACGTTTATGAAACACCAAACATGGCACTTTGGGGCATGCAACCATATCACCTGACACCTAACCCTTTTCCAGTGTCATATCATGTTCCATCTTCCTATGCTCCACACCCTTACACCATTCCAGTATTTCATAACAGGCCTATCTACATAGGTTAAGAGGCTAAAGAAAGGCACTTTGAGTTACGAATGTTTTCAGTGATGTTGAGTGAGAGTTTAAAGGTAAAATGTCAGGAGCCATTTTATTTTTTGTTGGGGAGTGTGTGATGCCTACAAATGTATTGTCACAATTGTTAAGTTGTTTTGTGTATTGGCCTATATAAAAGGAACAATTTGAATGTATTTTTGCAATGGATTTGAGTAGTATTGTTGAGGGTGTAATTGCTTGATCATGCCACAAGGGGAAGTGTTCATTTATGTGAGCGCTAGTAGGGCTGCACGATGCTTCCGCTTCTCAGACAGGAAACAGCCCGCTGAGCAATCACAATTAACATCTCCTGTGTCTGATTTTCCTGTACAAAACAGGACACAATATCTGTCCACAGGTTACTCATGCTTGAGGCCTGTAACACTTGTAATGTGTGTAACTAAGTGGTAAATGGTCTCATTATTGCCTAAGTTAGAAAAGCTGCTATTGCCTAAGTTGTCCTAGAGGTGTCAGTAAGTAGCGATGTTAGGTACAAGTGAAGAGGCTAGGTACGCGCACACACACTACGCAATGTTCTGTGAGAAGTGAGGGAGAGAAGTCCGCTCTTGGGTTTGCTTGGTAGATTTCACACCATCCAGTGTGTTCATCTAAAATGTTGGGAGTTTCAACTCCTGGAAATTGAAGGTATTGTGCGGTGCAGGAGCTCATAAGTTTCCCCACTGCCGTATTGTCAGATGTAAAACTTGTTAGCAACACTATAGTCAAATCACTTATCAGATTAATTACTGAATAAATGTAAATTTAAAGAATCCTTTAAATGTGTTCCTGGTGGTAAATCTAAATCCACGGTCACATGTGGATGTAGCCAATGTGTTTAAGGTGTTAATTGGTAGCAAACTTTTATAGATCACAGTTCTTTGCTGCTTTATTATTGATATTTTTGACACATATATCTGACAAGCAATGCAACCCCACCAAGTTGTGTTCAGTGGTTCAGAACTCACAGGAGAGCCATGGCATTATGACTTCCTGGAAACTTTATCATTCCTCTGCTTCTGTTTTTCAACAGGTCAAGTCTCACACAGGCAACTCAAAATGCCACACTCATACAGTTTTGCTTAGCTCCCTCAGGCAGTTAGGAAGTATTGATTTGAAGCCAGAGCAGCTTTGTTTAGTTCCATTTTAACTGACCCTTGCCAAACCATGAAGCCAGGGTGTAGTGTAGCTCTGTGGAGAGAGAGCAGAATATTACATGGCATACTGATCCAAGACCCATCATCATTTTCAGCACACTTTTCATGTTATTTATGGCTACAAGACTGCAAATGTGAATTGCAGTGGGCAAGGAGTTTATTATTTGCAGTTAGAAACTGGTGTAAATGGACAGACTTGTTTCTTTAATAGAGTTTTTACATGTAGTTTTACAAGCATTTGACTTCCTATTGGAATTCTGTAGTATTTTAAATGCAACAGTTATGAGTTTTATGAGATTCATTTTTGGGTTGTTATCATGTTGAAGCCTTTGAACCATAACAAATTGATCCACAATTAAGAGTCATCTGAGTCTGGAACATATGACTGCAAGCAATTCAGTGCACAACTGACAGATTATGATTCTATTGTTAAAAATGCTTCAGACATATTCCATGTTACTGACAGAGACTACAGTTCACATGTTTATTAAACAACCCAGTTTTTCAAGTATTTCACAAGATTTCATTTGTGAGCTTTCTTAATAATATCACTGCATATTCAACTTTTGCATCCCGGTCTTTTGACTTAGTGATGGATTACAGAAGACAAGCCAGACTGTGCATGCATGACTTTGGCTTAGCTCAGGGAACTTCACCTTTAAACAGTAGTGGAGATAGTCTTTCGGGAGGAGGGGAAAATATTTTAGCTCAGTGGTTTGTTTTTTTTTGAGGGGCTCAGAGCATTTCCTCTGCCTGGTTCAGGTTGCTGAGCAGCAGCAGCTCATTGTCTCTTTTACATAAAACTAAGTATGGGTTTAAGCAATGGCACTGGATTTAATAGGCAAAGGATTTTCCAGCTTAGGCCCAATATACACAGTTCAGTGTTCTCTTCAAACTTGCTACATGAAATACATGGTGCTATGGCTTACTACAGCTGGCCAAAATCAAAGATGGTGCCAGATGAAGCAGAATCTGTTTTGGAGGCCTCCCTCACAACAGCATACTCTGAGAATAAATTCACAGCTTTGTCTCCTTTAACCTAATTTGTAATAAGAAGGCAATGGTCATACGATCAGGCAAACATGCATACACTAGGCTAGGCAGAGAATCACGGTCAACAGAATAAACAAAGTCCAAAACCAGAATATCAACTGTTAGAACGGCTTGGTTATGAGAGAAACAAAAGCAACTGAGTATATACTTCGCAAAGACATTGTGCTCAAACAGTCTCTTTTTTGTGTGGTGTGATTGCAAGTGTAAATAGGAAGTGTCTCTGATTAGAACTCCGAAGAAGGGGTGTGTGTGTGTGTGTGTGTTCCACACAACCCAACACTTAGCCCATGTTATCTGGTCCCAACACATCTTACAGTTTCTTATAGCTTGGGTGCTAACTGGGTTGAAATTTTTGGGCTTACAAGTTAATCGACTAATTAACTGAATGACAATCAATTGCATTGCCTTAGCACACTTCAACCACTGTTGTCTTCAGTGGTAGCTTACATCAGCTAACAGGATTATTGTTTTGTTTTTTGTTTTTTTTTTTTAATTCATAAAATGTGTAGAGAGTTGCCATTTTAGTAACAGTGATAAGTGCAGATTTTATATTTAGGTAGTACAGCTAAATGTTATTTGATGAAACCATTTTGTCTTCTAGAATAATTATGAATAATTATTTCAAATGTGAAATGATGATGCATGCTTATTTTTAAAGTGGAAATGTGGATGTGTAATAATAATAATAATAATAATAATAATAATAATAATAATAATAACCACTTTAGCACTGCTCTGTGCTTTCTCTCTAATTGTGATACTTTTAAGTAAGTATCACAGAAAAACTTTAATCAATTATATCAGAAATTAAATCAGTAATCGCAAAGGTCATCTGTTTTGAATGTAGTGAATAAACTTAATATTGATTAAGGTAAACATTAAGGGAATATTAAGGAAACAGAAGGGAAAAAAGAAGAAAAAAAGAAAGGAAAAAATCCTGCACCATTTTTATAACATATACAAAGTATATTAAAGAGCTTAGTTATATGTAATTAATACATAGATATACAAAATCAAAGAAGAAATTTAATTTTTTTAAAAAAAGAAAAAAAAACTGAAGTTATGCATCAGATTTAAAAGAATGAAAACATGAAAAGAAAAAAGTATTTAACAGATCAAGATATCAAGAGAGTCCATCTTACCTATTACCTTGAAAACATGCTGCCAGATGGTATACAAATTTAGCAGCACAACCTTTTCTAAAGTGACCAGGTTTTTGCAATGTCAAATAATGCATAAGATCTGTGATCCACTGATCAAATATAGGAAGGAGTTTGTCATCCTATTTAATGATTACAAGTCTCCTAGTTATAATGGTAGCGGATGCTATCATGGCTTTAGCAGAATTAGATATACCAAGCTCCTCTGGAGGACCTGAATCCACCTTACACCTATCACAATATCACTATATGAGAAATGTTAGGTTTCATTTTAGCCAACCTTACTATAGACCATTGTAGACAATGAGAATCATAAAGAGAGAGAGATTATTAGGTGTGCTCCTTGTCAGGTAATGGTTAAGGACAATGTACATTGTGTGCAGTATGCAAGCAGGGACTCTGGCAAGACAAGGTATTATGGCATAACTAAAAGGGAGAGCCATGAAGGTAACACAGAGATGATTAGACAGCACTAATTGGAAGTATGATTTTTTTTTTTCCTGATCTTTTAAATTTTACCATTGAAATAATCCATGATGTCAGCACTACTACATATTGATGGTGTGCATGCTTCTGTGGTGGTCTTATTCATAGTCCATTTTGCTACAGTATAACAACCCCAATTTGAAAAAGTTGGGACAGTATGGAAAATGTAAAAAAAAAAAAAAAAAAAAAAAAAGGAGTCATTTGAAAATTCAATTCACCATGTACTATATAGAAAACACTTTATTAACACATTATCTGATGTTTTACACTAATTTCAAATCTGATGACTGCAACACTCTCCACAAAAGTTAAGTTGACTGTTTACTACTGTGTAACATCACCTTTTATTTTAATCACACTTATTAAGTGTTTGGGTACTGAAGACACAAGTTGGTTAAATTTAGCAAGTGGACTTTTCCCCCATTCATCCATTATGCATTTCTTCAGCTGCGCAATTGTTCAAGGCCTTCATTGCCTTATTTTGCGCTTCATAATGCACCACACATTCTCAATCGGAGACAATTCAGGACTGCAGGCAGGCCATGCTAGCACCCGCACTCTGCTTATGCAACCATGCGCTTGTAATCCAGGCAGAATGTGGTTTGACGTTGTCCTGCTATGAATGGCAGCATATGTTGCTCCAAAATGTTTACATATCTTTCTGCATTAATGGTGCCCTCACAGATGTGCAAGTTACCCATGCCATGGGCACTGACACACCCCCATACCATGATAGACGCTGGCTTTTGGACCTGACGCTGATAAAAGCTTGGATGGTCCTTTTTCTCTTTGGCCCAGAGAACACAATGGCTGTTTTGTCTAAAAACTATTTGAAATGTTGGCTTGTCGGACCACAAAACATGATTCCACTGTGCTACTGTCCATCTCAGATGAGACCGAGCTGAGAGAAGTCAGCAGCGCTTCTGGACAGTCTTGATGTATGGCTTCTTCTTTGCAGAGTAAAGCCTTAACTTGCATCTGTGGATGCAGCGGCGAATGGTCTTGACTGACAAAGGTTTACCAAAGTACTCCCGAGCCCCTGTCAGGATATCCATTACAGACTTATGATGGCTTTTAAGACACTGATGTCTGAGGGATCGGAGATCATGCGCATTCAGAAGTGGTTTTTGGCCTTACCCTTTACGCACCGAGATTTGACCGGATTCCTTGAATTTTTTAATTATATTGTGCACTGTAGGTGAAATACCCAAAATCCTACCGATTTTGGGGAATGTTGTTCTCAAAGTGTTGGATTATTCACTGACACATCTGTTAGCATATTTGGCGAGCCTTGACCCACCCTTGCTCTTGAAGGACTAGGCCTTTTTTTGGAGGCTCCTTATATACTATGATTAGATTATTGCCTCATTTGTTTCACATCTCCTTTTTATTTCAACTTGTCACATCTCTATTAGTCCTAAATTGCCTAAATTGTCTCAACTTTTTTGGAATGTGTTGCGTGCATCAATTTTAAAATAAACGTTTATCTTCAAAAAAACTATGTAATGCTATGCTATGATTAGGTGACACATTAAACACCTTGTCTTTCTACATTTTTTGTTTAAATACAAGTCAAAGTACATTTACAAATCACTCCTCTTTGTTTTTATTAGGATTTTACATAGTGTCCCAACTTTTTTGGAATTGGGGTTGTAAATAAGAATCTAGATTATTTTTTGTTATTTTCTATTACTATGGAGAGATACATTGTACTAGCAGCACTAAGAGATTTTATGTAGTTCAGGAGGATCTCAGTGCTTTTTGAAATAATCCCCATTTTCTTTGACGACATTTATGTTCTAATTTTCAAGTGGTCTGATTTAACGTGATCATTATACCAGGGTGCTATTTTTTTCTCCAAATTATTTTTCTTTTAAGTGGCACTTCATTAACTAGCGTGTAGGGGAACATTGACTCTAAGTATTCAGTTGCCTGATGACGTTCTGTGGGCTCAAGCAGTGATCCCATCATAGTTGATATCTCTGGGAGATTATTGATAAAACTGAACAGTGTGCAGTAGCTGACATGAATGTACATTTGACATAGCAGCTTTGCAAGGTGCATATATTATGACTAAAACACATTTTAAATGAGATGAGATAATGATCTGAAATAGCTTCATACTGTGGAAATATGACTATATTTTCTATATTCAATCCAAATGTTAGTATTAGATCAAGAGTGTGACCAACATTATCAGTGGATCTTATTACATTCTAATTAACCACTACTGAATCTAGAATGAACCATTCACTTCTGATATTCATTCTTTAGTCCTGTCGGATTTGGTAAAGTCCTTTAGATTTAATGGGTCCTTTATATCTTATCATAACATAATCATGAAACTTTTCATCAAAGAAGTTTGATCAGAGATGAGTCTTAGATCTCATTCTGAGTGCAGCACTATTCTCTAGCAGAGCAGAGACCATTTAAAGTATAGTCATATGTGAGCATTAGGATAGAGGCGAGACATGCAGAAACAGCTAAACAGCTAGAGAGAGAGAGAAACTGAGAGAGAGAATGAAAGCACCTGTCTCTTTTCGCTCTCACACTGGGTTTGGTAACTCAGAGGTCCACCATGCTGTGCAAGTTTGGAGGCCTTTTTTTGCAGAACACAGCACTAGTAACATTTGTTAATTAGCACTACTCACAGCTTTAGTGCAGGTTTGTAATTTACAGAAGGGTTCATAGTGTGCATGAGATAGATTTAGACTCCATGGTGTGAAAAACAGAGTGACCTAATGTGCTCATGCAGCATGCAGATAATTTCTGGAAGTTCTGCAAATGCTCTGTTAAGAAAAAGCTCAGTTAAAAAGCTCCATTTTGTGATTCTTCATGATTCTTTAGCCACCTTAGGAAATTATTTTGGCTCAGATATATACACATTCACTAATCCCCTGTACACTTTAGGAACACCTATACACCTGCTAATTAGTGAGATTTCAGTGAACCTGTGCCCTCAGATTCCTGTTCCTGGCTGACAGGAGTGAACCCTAATGTGGTCTTCTGCTCTTATAGCCAATCTGTCTTAAGGTTCAATGTGTTGTGTATTCTGAGATGCTTTTCTGCTCACCACGGTTGAAAAGAGTGGTTATTTGCGCTATCATAGACTTCCTGTCAGCTTGGCCCAGTCTGGTCATTCTCATCATCGTGGCATTTTTGCTTGTAGAACTGCTACTTACTTCTTACGTCTTTGGTTTCTCCAGCAATTCTGTATAAACACTAGTTTTGTGTGAAAATCCCAGGAGATCAGCAGTTTATGAAATAATTAAACCAGCATGTATAGGACCAACATCCATACTACATTGCTATATTCAAAGTCATTGAGTCAAACATTTCTCCTTTCTGATGTTTGATGTGAACATTAACTGAAGCTCATCACTTGTATCTGCATAATTTTAAGCATTGCACTACTGCCAAATGATTGGCCGATTTTAGTTTAGGTTTTCTATAAACACTATAAAGAATCATCAAGGATTTTTTTTAAATAAAATGCTTGTTATTTGTATGATCCTTCCCATTGCAAGGAACCATAAGTCAAACATAAAGGCTTGCAGTCAGGTCCATTCTCATATAAGAGCTGATAACAGTCTATGGTAGAAGATAAGCTTGAGGCTGACTTGTGGCAAGGCGCACTAATGTAAGCTTCTAACCCCTGAACACTGTCTGTTACTAGTGAGAAATAAGTGGTTCAAACATCGGGCAAACTAACACAATGTCCTGTGTTCTGCAGCCAAATTAGATAAAGAATTTGCAGTGGACTGTAGTCGGTTAACTATGTTAGGGCCAAGAGAGGCAATGTCCTGTGGTCTAGAGATGGATATACAGAAGCATGCAATTTTTCAGTCATCCCCCTTTCCCAAGTCTTTCCTCTTTTCACATACTAATAATTAGGTATGTCTTGTTTAATATACACATACACATACATACTCACTTGGACACCATCATATACACAGCACAGACTAGATCTCTGTCCCACCACCCCTCCCTGGATTTCTGAAACTGACATTCCTGGTAAGCAGAGGACTTTGAAGTGGGCAATGGGTGCTGGCTCGCCTTACAGGGCCAAGCCCTGAGAAAGAGGATCTGTCTGGCTGTGGAGAGCAATGCTAGTACATGGGTTAATCACAAGTGCAGCACACTGCTAGCTCTGTCCCCTCTGCACAAGACGCTCTATATTTTGGGGTTAAGAAATCCAGCACACCCTAGGACTTTGAAGTTGAGTGGCAGCTAGGAATTGGACTAGGAGATGAGAAGGCTTTTTTGCTCGCTGGCTCTGTGTGTATAAACATACAAAGGGTCATAGGGTGTGTGTGTGTGTGTGTGTGTGTGTGTGTGTGTGTGTGTGTGTGTGTGTGTGTGAAATGAAATCTCAGACCTCACTCTATCTCAGACCACAGCAGCCCCCTTCCCACCAGTTGAGTTTCTGCTCTCATCTTACCTATTAGGGAGGATTACCCCCTTGATCATGTCTCACTGCCACAGATAGTTTCAGTCTACATCAAGCTATGTGTTAAAGAATGTTTCACAAGAAGCTTGCTGGTGATACAGCAATTTACAAAATCTATATAAACAAAAACTATGCCAACAACACTGGCTTGCTTGTGGAGGCTTGTGAAAACCCTTCACATGGTGTCATCTTTTAAAACATTTTCTACTACATACTGTAGTTATGAAAACTGATCTTGAAATGTGTTTCTTTTTTGCATGTACCTCAACTGGGAAGTAATGTTCTAGCATTTTATAGCAAATCTGGTTACTACCATGAGTGAAAAGGGAAAAAATGCATTTAAAGTTTCAATTCCAATACCACTGAAAGACAACACCACAACCTCAAAATTTATAACTTTATAGAAAAACGTCTGGGTGTAACCCTGTTCCCCAAGAAGAGGACAAGACGTTGTGTCATGCTTGACGCTTTGGGAATGGCTATTGGCGGAAACGTTGTCTGAATACGTGTGAAA
Source organism: Ictalurus furcatus (assembly GCF_023375685.1). Classification (NCBI taxonomy): domain Eukaryota; kingdom Metazoa; phylum Chordata; class Actinopteri; order Siluriformes; family Ictaluridae; genus Ictalurus; species Ictalurus furcatus. Next base: position 12,492,669 of record NC_071263.1, on the reverse strand, counting down.
TCATGCCAATCAGATTGGCCTGCCTCGGTCAGGTGATGAGGTAGAAACGCATCACAAAGACTATATAAGGCACCCACAAACTATGTTTGTCAGCTTCGACTTGTTTGAAGGAAGATGCAATTTGCAGGCATGTCAAAGTATGGCCAACGAGACACAACGTCTCGTTCCCTTCTCAGGGAACAGGGTAACCCAGACGTTCCCTTGCCAAGGGAACTCAACGTTGCATCACGCTTGACGCTTTGGGAACAAGAATACACGCTATGTCATACTAAACCATGTCTGTCAAAAAATGTCTGTGAAGTATAAATGCACAAAAAACTTCTTGAACAAACATAGAATGTCTCGTCTTACAGCATACCCTCAGGTAATGCCTTAGAAGTGTAACCACCTAAGTCTGCTTGAATGCGCCCCTGTAGAATCCCGGCACTTCAGTTACTGGTTCTACTGGCAATCTTTATACCACAAAAGAATAGACATGTATTAGAGAGTACACTTCCTTGTGGATAAAGCTCTAGAATTGAAAACGTTCTCCCAACGTCGGTTGAGAGATGCCTAGGAGTTGATAGCCCCACAGGGGCCAGACTTATAGCCTACACTGTCTCGACAGGGCTATGATGTCTGAAAACCATACTTGGAGTTGGTCAAAACACAGCTACCAGCAGTAGACGTTACTGGTTTTGACGAACCCCCTGTTCTGATAACAGAGCTATTGGGAAAGAGGCTTGGCCTCAACCACTCCATTCCCCAGGCCTCAGCACTTACCTCGCTAGGATATCTGTCTTCAACAATATTTTTAGATATTAGAAGAGATATTTCCTCAGAAATACAATGTGTTCGTACCAGCCCTAACAGACTCGACTGAAGGAGGGGTGTGTGTGCAACATTGAGATCTTATTGTAACAAATCAGTACTTGAACTTAATGTACAATACGATAGAATGTATGTAACGTACTGAAACCACAAGTATGATGAGCGGTTTCAGGTAACACAATCTAAGCTCAGCTAAACTCCAATAGGCCCACCCAGAAGCCTTGGGCTAGATGACCCCTCAAGATCAACCCCGCCCTTTACGTTTAGGACCCCTCAGGTGACCTAAAATTCGGCTTCCTGTGGTAGGGACTTTCCCCCTAAATATGATATTATAGACTCATATCCACCCCAACAGCCTCGACTGAGGAGTGGGGGGGGCGATGTTGATGTTAGAAAAGTGACTTTAAAACTTTAAAACCATCTGGATAAAACATCCAGAAACCGCACGTAAGATAGCACAGTTTAAATAACACAATCTAAGTCAGCTACCTTCCCTCATCCCTTTTGCCCCTTTATAAGCATGTGACCACTTAAACAGCAACTACACAGTCAGTCGATAAGTACCTACACCCCCAGTCTGCCAGTGAAATTTCTCGGAGCCCCCGCACCTCAGTGGCAGGATCTAACAGATGTGAGAATATGCAATTTTCAGATCTTATCATGATAAATCAATACTCAAACAATAACTGAGCATAACACACTGAAACTGCATGCATAATGAGCACCCTGGAAGACTCGAGAGAGAGAGATACTTTTTTTAAGTGAAAATATTATAGGTTCATTACCCTGCCAAGCTCACTGAACAGGGACATAAGAATATGGATAGAATATGGAATTGAATAGATGATGCCTTACAGAAATCCTGGGAGCAAGCACAACCTCAAAGTCCCCAATACCCAACTTTACCAGCCCCTTGGAACTACTTCCTCCTTCTAGCGCTTAGAACAGTCCTCAGATCCATTCTTGCACCTCTGGAGAACTGGGATCGTGGCTCTCCGGACCCCCTGCCTGTGTGTGGGGGAGGTGGGTAGCCAGACTAGCTTTCTGTTCCTCCCTATCAGTGTTGGCCAAGAACTACTCGAAGCCCTTGGGAGCTCAAAGAGGTGAAGGAGGAATTCATTGAATACCTCTGACTGTTTCTTCACTTCCTGAAACCTGTCCATGACAGTATTTACTGCATCGCTGAACAAGCCAGCAGGAGAAACAGGGGCATTCGATAAAAACACTTTGTCTCTCTATTTAATTCCCAACAAAAATAAGCTACAGATGCCCCTTCATGAGCACTTGACCACTAGCAAGCTCTTTCAGCAGGTCGGCTTGATAAGTTTGAAGCACAGTCATAGTATGCAAAGCCCTACAAGCCTGACCTGCTGCTGCATAAGGCAAGGCTGGCCCCTCTAAGTGTGTTACCGTGCTGGGAGAGAGATACTCCAGAAGCGTCTCTTCAACCCACAGTAGCGCACTATAAACTCATGCTTTTCCACTTGCGGAAAATGTTTTTCCCCTTACTGATGATAGCATACTTTTCAAAATTGACTGGAGCACGTTTTTTTCCAATGCTCTCGACACCTCTGCATGGAGCTCAGAAAAAAGGGGAGCTTCTTCTGGGGGGATGATTTTTTTTACCACTGGTGAGGAAGTACTCATCCAGTCTACCACAAGGCGCCTCCTCCTCAGCTGGCCATTCTATTTTCAGCTTCTCCACAGCCCTAGTCACAACCTCTCACAGCTCTTTATAGGATTCTGAGAGCCGCATGGGTTGTGCTTCCTCCTCCATCTCCTCAGAGGTGGAGGCAGCAAGCTGATTTACCAGTCCCATGGGAGAAATCGTACTGTGAGCTCCCACTGGGACTGGAGACTCTGAACTGGAGGAAAGAGTAAGTGAAAGGGACTCGCCTGTCTCTTGCTCTTCCTCCAGATCCATCTGAGAACCCCATGATTTGAGCCAGCAGGCTGCCTCAACAGCGGCCAGTCCCAAAAAATGAGGCACAGATGCCCAGCTCCTGTCACTCGAGAAGAGAGCCAGCCAAGCCTGGAGTTTTTTTAAGGGAGAATTTCTCACAGTGCACACAGACAGCCCCCTCAAGGACTTGCTTAGCGTGCTCTGCTCCCAAACATTTAACATAGAAAATGTGCCCATCATCCTCCCTGAGAAAATGGGAGCATGGTGGGACACAACGTCTGAAACCCCTATTGCTCATAGTTTCTCCTTTTTTTGTACAAACAGTATGACAAGCTGAATGACATAGTTTGTGGGTGCTTTATATAGTCTTCGTGACGCTTTTCTACTTCGTCACCTGACTGAGGCAGGCCAATTTGGTTGGTATGATTTCACACGTATTCAGACATTGTTTTCACCAAAGGGAATTCCCAAAGTATCAAGGGTGATGCAACATAGAATTCCCTTGGAAAGGGAACAACATTTATTTAATTGCTGATACATTCAGTCAGTTCTGTTCTATTGACTTCTTATTAAGCCATTTGAAAAAAAAACTTTATCTGCTGTCATCTATAGAGAGTCTGTGAGTGCCCATCTCTGTTTTGATGTGATGGCGCAGGAGCACTGCGGACATTCTGACAGCTGGTATCTGATCACAAACTGTATCCCTTGGACTTATTTCCATTTTATTTTGTAAAACTTGATCAAATAATGAGGAACTTACACTTTATGTAGATTGACTAAATTCACTGCTGTGTTTGTTAAAATGGCTCCTTGCCAAAATATGATCTTTACTGGCAGACACCAAGTCAAGGATAGAATGTAACCCAAATAAAACATTTCCACATCATTTTTGTAAAATACATTTCTATTTTCTAGGTCAAAGTATATTACTGATTTTTTCGTCATGTTTAGGCTGAATTCAGCCACAGTTAATCCCACAGCTTTTTACCTGAGTCGCCTCACATATAAACTTTCTTCCTGATGGTCTTTGCAACACTATAACCACCGGAGTCCTAAGTCAAACAAAACAGTTCATGTGGAGAAGAGTTACATATAAGAAGCGCAGCGCAATCTCCAGATGATGCTGTGCTATTATTCTGAAATTATGAAACCATTAGTGATGTGCAGCCAGTATGGCTATGCTGCATGTTCACATTAAAATGCCTTTTATTTTAACTCTACGCTTGAATAAGAGAGAGGGGGAGTTTTGCATTTCGCTAATAACACTATGAAAAGAGACTGAAATGTGGCGCGACAACAGATAAGAGTGCTCAATGTTGCCAATGAAAAACACATTTAGGAATAAATTACAAATTTCATGCTTCTGCCCAGTTCTTTATCAGTCGTCACACAGAGCCTATCAGTCGACAGGGGAAATGACACAGATATTCATGAATGTTTTCGCTTCAATCTAACAAATCTATTTGTTATATATTGCTTCATTTTTCTAATTATGTACCCAAGTTAACTTGAATGATAGTACTTCTTCTATAGTTGATGGACTCCATGAGGAGTTTCATTCATAGACATTGCTCTCCTTTTTATATCCCTGAAAATAGTAATTTCATGGTATTCTAATTGTCTTCTTTGGTTACAGTAAATTGACTCAGTGGCTTTCAGTGAACCATAAGCACGACTACAGTTTTTTTGTTGTTGTTTGTTTTTTGAAATTCATATTGAAGTGTAATCGAGAAAAGCACTGCTGTGTGTAAACTGTACCTACACTCACTGAAATATGGGGAGATATATGTACTCATGTCATTGTACAAGTCACAGATGATTCCATAGCACATTTGTAATATTAATCATAAAGTGAACATGCAAAGGTAGCTCACATAGTCACTGGCCTGTAAGAGGAGGTGAAAAATTTTGGTGCTGGCAGCTGTTTGAGCATCATCTCCAGCAGCTCAAACGCAGCCAAGACAAAGATTCACAGTCTGAGCTCAGTGTATGTAGATGCTCTGTGTCTCCCCCAGGAATCTCAAAACAATGAGGACCTGGATATGTGGGTGTGACTAAACCATAGCACGGGTGTAATATATCTTGTAGTGAGCATTTGCTTGTGAAAAACCTGGTGGATGGCATCCAACTACCAACACCAATATGATGCATTGATGAGCAATAAATATATGCGCTGAGTCAGTGGCTTGATGTTGTTCTGGTAAGCAGAGCTTTCACATAGCTTATTAACACTTTGTCAAGGCTATGATCACACTCTTTTATATCAATGAGAAGATTCATGCAGATTTTGCAATGTCCAGTGTCTAAGTCTGTTTCCACAATGAGTTTTATATTAGCACTACTAATCCAGAATTAGATTTCAGCTTGACCCTGTGACACTTAAGCCAGCAGGTCCCCATGAGAGAAATTGATCTTGAGTCAGAATGACTAATTTTAAATTCTTTGCAATTTTGGCCAGATCTAATCTGTTTTCTTGGTTTCTGGTCTGAGGGATGGACTAGTTAAAGGCCAGGTCAGGAAGGCCAGGTCCCTTCTTAGGCTTGGCCAGCTGCATGTTTCTTTGACAAATGAGCTTTGTGAGCAGTGTCCTACTTTAAGTGCATTAGCAGACATGAGCCTGCTATTCACATTAAGCTTGTGTGTTCAATACTTTTAGCTTGTTTGGATGCCATGATATATATGATAGCCTTAAATGCAGGCTGTGTTCCAGAGCATGTAGTCAAGCGCTGAACTGCCTGAAGCCTGATGCTCCTGCAGCAGCGTTTGTTTTCTTCTTTGTTTACCAAGGGTTATGTGGAAGAGCCACACATATATCACATTTATAAGCATATATCCACTTAACTCTGCAATTTAGCCTGGACAGCATGCCTTTGTTGTTTGACTGCACCGATTTGCATGAGCACTGTACAAGTTTGTGTGGAACAAAGCCACACAGCATGTAAATGCTTAGCTAAGATTTGTAGTCACCGTTAAACATCTGAGCAATGGTCGTGCCTTGGGTTGTATAAGCAGAACATATGTTGGAGGGCAGCAATAGGAAATGCTGGGAGAGCATGTTTAGGATCAGAGTGCCTACTGCTCAAGATTTGCTCCTTATGAGACATAGCATTTATGGCAAGCCTAGTACAAAATGATAGGTTTGTATTGTACATTATGGTGCAGGGTATATCATGCATGAACTGATGACTGTGTAGTGTATCTTCAGTGGAAACCATACAGTTCTCAGCTAATACTGATGTGGCAGACATGTTCAACTGTCTCTGACTGGGAATGAGGAAACAGTGCAAATAATCAGAATAGCCATCCTTGAGGTGTTCCAGCATGTCTGTAGACCTCCGAGACAGGATTGTATCGAGGCACAGATCTGGGGAAGGGTACAGAAACATTTCTGCAGCATTGAAGGTCCCAATGAGCACAGTGGCCTCCATCATCCGTAAATGGAAGAAGTTTGGAGCCACCAGGAGTCTTCTTAGAGCTGGCCGTCCGGCCAAACTGAGCGATCAGGGGAGAAGGGCCTTAGTCAGGGAGGTGACCAAAAACCTGATGGTCACTCTGACTGAGCTCCAGCGTGTCTCTGTGGAGAGAGGAGAACCTTCCAGAAGAACAACCATCTCTGCAGCACTCCACCAATCAGGCCTGTATGGTAGAGTGGCCACAGGGAAGCCATTCCTCAGTAAAAGGCACATGACAGCCGACCTGGAGTTTGCCAAAAGGCACCTGAAGGAATCTCAGACCAAGACCAAGACAAAGATTAAACTCTTTGGCCTGAATGGCAAGCGTCATGTCTGGAGGAAACCAGGCACCAGTCATCACCTGGCCAATACCATCCCTACAGTGAAGCATGGCGGTGGCAGCATCATGCTGTGGGGATGATTTTCAGAGGCAGGAACTGGGAGACTAGTCAGCATCGAGGGAAAGATGAATGCAGCAATGTACAGAGACATCCTTGTTGAAAACCTGCTCCAGAGCACTCTGGACCTCAGACTGGGGCGAAGGTTCATCTTCCAACAGGACACCGACCCTAAGCACACAGCCAAGATAACAAAGGAGTGGCTACAGGACAACTCTGTGAATGTCCTTGAGTGGCCCAGCCAGAGCCCAGACTTGAACCTGATTGAACATCTCTGGAGAGATCTGAAAATGGCTGTGCACCGACGCTCCCCATCCAACCTGATGGAGCTTGAGAGGTCCTGCAAAGAAGAATTGGAGAAACTGCCCAAAAATAGGTGTGCCAAGCTTATAGCATCATACTCAAAAAGACTTCAGGCAGTAATTGGTGCCAAAGGTGCTTCAACAAAGTATTGAGCAAAGGCTGTGAATACTTATGTAAATTTTTTCGTTTTTTATTTTTAATAAATTTGCAAAGATTTCAAACAAACTTCTTTCACGTTGTCATTATGGGGTATTGATTGTAGAATTTTGAGGAAAATAATTAATTTAATCCATTTTGGAATAAGGCTGTAACATAACAAAATGTGGAAAAAGAGAAGCACTGTGAATACTTTCCGGATGTACTGTATACCTCATAAGCTGCCTTTTAGAGAAAATTATATGGTCTTGGTTTGGAGGTCAAGACCAAATCCAGGCCAGAAAAATTTAAACAAAAGCCTGAAGAATCTATCCATTTCATGGCAATATTACAGACCACAGCCTTTTCTAAGATATCATGATGTCTAGTTTAGAAGCACTTTTAAACATTACAAACTGCACCTGATCTGTGATAGACTGGCCAGGTGTATTCCCGCCTCGCACCCTGTGTTCCTGGGACAGGTTCCGGATACACTGCCCCTGATCGGGATATAGTTGTTAGTGAAGATGAATGAATGAATGAAACTGCACCTGATAGGAGCAGTATATGTATTTGAGCCTCAGGTTTTGCTACAATAACCCCTCTCTTTATTGCCCCAGCTAGTGATTGAGAGTATTTTTGCAGGAACTAGACAGAATGTACTTTAACATGGTGCTCTGAGGAAGTCCTTCTATGAGACCAGTGACAAAAAGCACAGCCAGTGGGACAATGTCATCGACTGTATTCGGAGTGGCGCAGTTCAAGAAAGGGAAGTGGGACTCCTTTGCAATAGCACAAGTAAGTGAGACATTTCATCCCCCACTTTTTACACTCTAACACGTTTGCACACACGCACATCAGAGTCATAACCAAGGCTTTTAAAAATAGCTTTCATTTCCTTGGACAGCCTGGTGTTTCCACTCCTCCAGATCCTTGCTGCGTTTCCATTTCATGGTGCATGATTATTTCTCTCTCTCAGGTACAGGGGGAGAGTTAATGTCTGAGAAAACTGATGTCCCTATCAGATGCCCCCTTCTCCTCTCCCCCAAGCTCCTCTCCTCCCCCACATAGCCTGTCAGCCCATATACCGCTGCATTCATATACAAATAAGAAGCTCCTCTCCCTGGCTCACTGCCTCACACACAGGCCCACATGCACAAGAGCTCTCCTGACCCATAATTTTGCAGAGGAAGCAAATGAAGAGTCGCTAAGCATATGTCATCGGGCCTTGTGTTTCGACCCTTATTTACATGTGCTGAATGAGGAGCCAGCCATTTAAACCTGGCTGGAATGTTGTTTAACTCTGGCACTGAGATGCACCACCATCACACAGCTGCCACCTGCCAGCCAGTAGCTATCTGATGAAGTCATTAATTACAAGAGAGGAAGAACAGGGCCACAGCTTACAATTTGAATTATGCAACATATACAGTATTTTATAACAGCAAACAAAAACACTTTCAGCTTGTCTAAGTTACTCGATGTACTGTTTCACACTAAACAATTTTTAGTCTTTTTATTTGAAAAGACATTTGAAAATATTTTTACTGTCCACTTTATAGACCATGTCAGGGGCATTCAAATACAACTTGTAAAAGTCCAGTTATATAAAACTCCTTACTTACAAAGGTCTGGAAAATCTAACATGACTGAATGGTGGGAACAGTTATCTTTTTAAAGACAATTTGAAGTTTTGTTTTGTAGTGGTGCTTCCCAGTCTATTCATGAATCCATACATTTTCTGTACCACTTATCCTACACAGGGTCACAGGGAGCCTGGAGCCTATTCCAGGGGACTCAGAGAATGAGGCAGGGGACACCCTGGACAGGATGCCAACCTATCACAGGGCACAATTGAACACACATTAACACACTATGGGCAATTTGGACATGCCAGTCAGCCTTCAGTGAATGTCTTTGGACTGGGGGAGGAAACCTGAATACCCAGAGGAAACCCCCAAAGCACAGGAAGAACATGCAAACTCCTCACACACAGAGCAGAAGGTGGAATTGAACCCCCAACCCTGGAGATGCAAGGCAAACATTAATTGTTGTTGACTTTTTTTTAAAACAAGCCCTGTTGTCAGTTTGCTAATCAGACCAGAGAAGGTAATTAAAAATAAACTTATGAATGTCCATGAAAAGTCTCCCCTTTCTGTTCTAATGTCTTAGGCACTATTGGATAAACCACAACAACAGATCTGTTACAGAAGGTTCATGGTTCTGGTTCATGTTGAGAAACCTAGCCACTGAATTATGGACAGTTTTTTCACATGTTTACTGTCGCTGCTGGAATATTTTTTCAAGTACCAAGTACTCGGTCCTCATCCAGACCATGGTCCAACAGTTGACAACCCATGGACCATGCTGTGTAGATCAAAACCCTTATACTGGACCTGCTCAGGTGTATCCTGTCTCAGTTGTAGGTGGGTTTGGATAAAAATAAGAGTCACCCAAATTAAGTATATGTTCATGTAAATGCAGATCAGTGACATAAAATCTCAATTCAATCCATTTGAATTCCAAATTGTGGTGTTATAAAAATGTGGAAAAATTCAAGGGGCTGAATAGTTATGCAAGGCATTATACAGACTGTGTGATTTTGAATAAATGTTATCTTTCAAGTTTTCTAAACCCTCTAATTACAGGCCTGTTTAAATTTGCAGGATGCAGAATAAGCATTCAGTACTGTGTATGGGTGCATGTCTGTGTGAGAAAATGCTTTGCCTGCTTACAAGTGAGTTTCTACACCGGGCACTCACTCTGAGGCATGCGCATCTTTTGTGCCACCTGGGACAACTGATGTTCTCACTACCTGAGTCCTAAATGACACACTCATTAATAATTAACTTCCTATATTTTATTGCTGTGTAAGCCTTCCCATTCCAGTTTCTCCTGTACTACAGCCACTTAATATCCAAATTCTCTTTTCTTTTCTGTCTTGATGATGGAGAGTTGTTTGCCTGCAATCGTGATTAAGTGCATCTTGGATTGTGTTGCATTCAGTCCTGCTGGGACATTGGCGAGAGCCCTGTCTTTAACTTTTCCTGTCCGAGTCAAGAGACACAGGATGCAAACTGTATTTCCTTTGACATATGATTGTAATTAGTCATCCTATTCATAGCACACAGATTTTCCCTTCATGGCAGCAGATAAACACCTCAGGTGACCTGAGAGACCCCAAGTCACTCCACTGAAATAATCCTTTACACCACCCTGACTTAAACTTTTGGAAACCAAAAGCCTTGCACTATAGTGGCACAACAAAAGCAAACAAATGGTTAATCAAGCCAGAAAAACTTCACTGCTCCTGATATGACCACGCTAGTGGAAGAGAGCGCATCCACAATGCACCTGCAACAGCCGGGAGCACTTACATACTACTCCTATAGAGTGGCCTATACTGATGACGATGTTGCTGATAAGGCCAGTGTTATTTTAGGAGTGCTCCTGTATGCACTTCTGTCATCACTATGGCACTGTCATTAGGTTGGGAGCCAGTGCTGTATAAAAGCCCCTGAGACTGGTTTGGTTCATACCATGTCAACACATAATGCAGTGTGAGAACTGCAAATGCCTGGACATCTCAGCAAAGATAATTAGAATATCTAGCTGTGCACTACTGTGAATATGGGAAGGAAATGTGGGTCAGGTTGATGTACTATCAGTATCTGGTCTTTCCAAACCTTTGGTGATTTGTTTGATATATAGGGTTTATTGTCCTAGCCGTTATAGGAAAAGAGAACAGAATAATAAATGATCACATAAAATGTCAAAGGTCTGGTGTTAAATTGTTCTCTCTTTTATAATCAATAAAATTCACCTTGGCAGTACCATGAATCAGTTTTAATCATGGCAATTCTGTTCAGGGAAGTGCATATGGATAAAAAGAAAATAAAAAAACAGACTGTCCCAGCACATATTGTTGATCTATGATTTGCGTCTTTCCATCACTAGTTATGTTGATGTATGTGTACATACAGGTCTAGGTCCTGAATATACTAGAAAGTGTGCAGACATGCTGATGAATTAATCAGTGTTGCATCTGCATCATACTTGTAAAGACAATGTGTTTTTCTGGCACAAGGTGTGGGTGTATAAGCAAAGGACTTGCATATGTATGTGAAAATTGTGTGTACATTCTCCTCACATGGCCAATTCTGGTACTGCAAGTTGGGGTCAGATGTACAGACATGCAAAAGTGACTGTGGTGTGTGTGTGTGTGTGTGTGTGTGTGCGTGTGTCCAAACATCCCACCCCTTGTGTGTCATTCTTACTGATTTAGCAAATCAGTAATGCTTGTCTGAGAATTAATTAAATGGATCAGTGCTGGCAGATTCTTTAAGCAGCTGCTGCAGTTACAAATAAGACAAAGAGAGAGAGAGGAAGAGAGTGAGACTGAGACTGAGAAAGAGAGAGAGAAAAAAAAAGAGAGAGGCCCTTGCATCAGACATCCCACCCGACAATCCTGCCTAATCACCCACAATCTATTTCAAAGTCAACTTGATTGGACTTCTATCTAGAGAATAATGGAGAATTAAGCAGCACCCAGACAGTAACTGCTCGTATTTGCATACTCGTACATGCTAGATGAGCTCATTCACCCCTCAGAGAGCCCGAGAGGTGAATGCTAACTCTTTCACCAGTGCTAATGTTTGTTGCTTTCTAAGGCTTATTAGATAAGTAATGGTGTAGAGCGTACTCATAAGCAAATCCCCCCACACCACCTTACAATTTAATCCATCGTTCGATATGCTCATTATTATTAATGGGTAAATATCATAGAGCCTCATGGCACTTTACCTGAGAGCCGAAGAAATGAGGTTGTCATCTGATAGATGAGCAGGAATATTCGAAAAAGCGGCATCAACAGTGCGGCTTTTCAGAGACAGCAGGAGTGTAAGAGAGTGGAATTAGTGATGTTCATTTTAATTCATGCTCTTCAATGTCATGTTTGTGGATGTGTAGAAACAGCTGCAAGAGGAGAGGAGAATCATGTCAAGCTCCACTAAAGCATACAGCATGTCTGAACCCACTGGCCTCTCCTTCATGGTCACATATTGTACACACACACATACACACACATATACATGTAGACGGAGATTGGTTGAATGCAGACAAATGTGGACCGTGGTGTTCAAGTAACCCTGACCCAGACAAACACAGGCATCACCACACAGACAAAATTTCATGAACAGACATACCCCCTGCCTTACCCTCTCTCTCGTTCGCTCTGATATTCATACATTCAGCACTCAGAATACTCCATGCCTTTTACCTTGCTCTCGGCAAAATACAGCCGAGAAGTCATTCCGCTTTTATCAAGTTGTCATTTCACTCTCCTTTTTTTTTGACTGCCAGATTTCAGATTTGAGCTGCCACTCCAAGCCCTGGTCACATGAGAACACCATTGTACAACAGCCTGAGGATGGAGTTTTGCACCACACCACACAATATTGCAAATAGCTTTCATGCTCAGCTACACTTCCCATCACCCCCACAACCCCCATTCCTGATAAATGACAATGATGTGAGCATTTGTTTGGTGATTGGCCTCAAAAGATGAACAGAACAAATTTGTTTTTGGTACCAGATAAATCACTCATGGGGCATAATTCAAACTATCAAATGATAAAATATTGTGGTATCCAGTGTTGTATTATGATAAACATCTTGTTGTTTTGCATGGCTTTCCTCTGGCTATTTTATGCCCCTTCCATTTATTTGCAGTTTGTACATCATGAATAATAGCTTTAAGACTAATAAATCCTCTGGCCTAAATAGATTCTTTATTTTAGTCAGCTTTATTTCTTATGTTGTCTTTTTTTTCCCTCATTTATGGTGTGCATTTGTTTCTTATGCACTTAAGCATTAGCATGATCTCTTTTTTTCTTATTCATTCCTTCAGGCACAACTTTATAGCCAGATCCTATTTGAGTTTTATCCATCGCTGTAAATAAGTATCATTATTGCGCCTTTCATTTATGCATGCTATAATAATTAAACACCTATGGCAATGTCTCTTCTTTGATATTTCATAAGCAGCTTGTTTGGAAAATCAGGACACATTTAGTCATTTGAATTAATGATTAATTGCAATGATGTCCTCTGGCCAATTGCATTTTGCATTATATTAACTGCATTATATTAAATTATATTATTATTATTAGTAGTAGTAGTAGTAGTGGTAGTAGTAGTAGTAGTGGCAGTATTAAAAGGTACCATTGTGCAAACCGTGAAATTGTTTTAGTTTGCATGATTGAATTAACAACTTGCAATATCCATGAAAATGTTTCAGCCTTAATCATGCATCTCAGCCTTATTCATGCATATAAAATGACTCTAGACAAAACTGGAGATCGAGACAGTGAACAGAAGGTGTCTTTATTGCATAAAGATATAGACCATTGTACCAGTGATGCACTGTAATTTGAAACCAGAGTGATCTCAAACCCCAAGTTGCTGAGCTTATTATGTTCATTATGGTTATTTTTTCTCATCTTGGCATATTCAGCTACAGCTCCAAAGAAACAGCATCAGTGAACACAACAGTGTTTGGGGGCAGGTGACAGTTACAGTTTTTATCTTCATGGCTCATTGTGGGCTCGTGGAAAATAGCTCAGCCCTTTTCTGTATTCTACCAAAGCACTGTTGTGTGGATTGGGATTAAAACCTGACAGATTTCTCTCTCTCTCTCTCTCTCTCTCTCTCACTCACACACACACGCACACACGCACACACACACTCCCCTCAGTAAAGTCCTCTCTCTTTCTTTCTCCTTGCCTCTCCTCACCGTGCTGCCACACTAGCCAGTCCTCTGAGTATTACATCATCCTGATGTAATGTCTAACCAATCACATGACTTCCCTGCTAAACCTTCAAGGATTATGGAGCCCGGTAGCTCAGACTCCATAATAAGAGAGAGAAAGAGAGACGAGAGAGAGAGTGAGCGATATTCCTGGGGCTAGATTGTGGATCAATTTTCCCCTGTTCTTCCAGTTTAGCTTTACCTGAAGGTAGAAATAATGCAGCTGGATCTCAGGCGTATCTCATAGACAGAGTGTAGGCGTCAAGGTCTCATGTGGATTTTGTATTATCTTTGGAAATGTGCTCATGAATTTCTTATTTGTCATGAGTGAAAATTTGTCCTTTAGTTATCAGATCAGCATTACATTCCACCCAGTATTCAACTCGTTTATATATTAATCAAGGGTTCTTTAATGTAGCCCTGATTAAAGTTAAATTATTTAACAGTATCTTAATCTCAAACAGCAGCAATGATTATAATTCATTCAACCCTTTAACAATTCCATTTGCTTATGGTCTGGGTCACATTTGGAACAAAATGTGATCCAGACCACACAAGAGAAGAAGAAAAAGTAGAAAATAGAAGAAGAAAGAGTTGTCAAGTTTCCTGTTCAATCAGACCTGAGGTACTGAGGTGTCACTGTAGCTGAAGGCAGTAACACATTGCGGCTTTAAGATGGAGTAATATTGAGCTTAGCCAGGATTGGTCTTGAATGCATCAGGTACAATTCTTTGTTGAATGAGTGACGCTCAAATCTTTTTGGTATTCAAATTAATACTTAACACATATACACACTCTGTGATGGACAACACAGTATGTTTATATTAACATGAACTCAGGACAAATTGCTTCCCCACCAGCAGAGGTTGAAGGTGAAGCTAGAACTTGGTCTATTTAAACAGCTCATGTGTATATATTTGTGCAAAATCTTGCCAAACACCATGTTAAATAATTTCTGAGCCTTATTGATGATTGCCTTTTATACACCTGCTTTGCTTACCAGTTTACTCCTTTGTGTATCTCTTTGGCCTGTTTATTATACTTAGTGTTGTTATTACCCTTGCCTAACTCCTTGTTCTGATTTTAGATTGTGATTTTACTTCATTTGCTCTGATTTATATTAAAACCTTTACCTTGCAAATGGATCCAACCAATCAGCAGCATCTCCGGTCCTCAGAGTGTACCTCCTAGTTCTCCCAACTCTTCAGCTGCTAGGTCAGCAGGCTACCTACTGTATCTACCAATATAAAGTAATCTGAGTCATAAATCAGTGAGGAAAGAGGTGCAATTTGAATATATTGAATAATTAATTAAAGCTGTTGTTGCATTTGTTATGAACAGAAATTAGGCACTATATAATGCTTTACCCCTCTGAAACATAGGGCTCTTAGGGGGCTAGTTTAAAGGTCTCAGCTAATATTAACTACCAAGTGTGCTTATATGCATGCTTAATATGGACAATTAGTATATGGTTTAATATTTCCAAAATTGACATTTATGTTACAAGTGGCCCAGAAGTGAGAAGGATACAAGGAATGATGACATCATATTATAAGATGGTGGTGATTGGTTAACAGAAATGTTGTTCCTGCAACAACAAAGAAGTGTTAATCCAGGACCATTCATTGACTGATTTGTCTTCAGTAATGGTCAGGGTTGTGGTTTATCTATATCCTATCCCAGGAAGACTGGATATGAGAATTCACCCTGGATAGGGCAACAGTTCATCACATGCACACATTCATGCACTCATTCACACCTAGGTGCAATTGAACATTGCCAATCTGCCTACCGGCATGTTTTTGAACACTGGGAGGAAACCAGTAAACCCAAAAGAAACCCAGGAGAACATGGACAGAAACAAATAGTTACACAAGCTCAGTATTGAACTGAGGAACCTGGGGCTATGACCTGCTGCATCACCTTGCTGCCCTAATCCAGGAACATGTCTAAAATTTTCATTTCCAAAAGGGCTTTTAGAATAGCAAGGTTAAATTACCTGATCACCTCAATGTCTTCATTTTAGCCACACTATCAATTATCAACAGTATCCGTTATTAACATGACTGTGACACAAATGTGGTTTAAGAATCTGAATAGAAAATATCTGATTAGATATTAGTCTTTTTAGAATTAACGTGTGCATGAGATGGGAAAATTCAAAGCAATTAAAGCTAACTTAAAGCAATTAAGCAAGCCGTAAGCACTGCTTAGCCATCAAAGACCTGTACAAGCATGCAATCCCCAGTCTTGTGACATGACTGATAGCCTCTTGACTTCACATAACCCTACTCATCTCTCTCACTCTGTGTCACCTTGGCTGAATTAGACACCGTTGAATGGTGTAGTGTGAGACCCGGTGTCATGTCCGTGTATGTATCAGTCTTCTATTCGTCAACCTTGTGCTTTAACTGCACTTTACACTTTAAAAGTTAGTGAAGCAAACATAATCAGAGCAGCAAGCAAAGCTTTCAAATCTTCCAGATGAGGAGAGAGAGAGAGAGAGAGAGAGAGAGAGAGAGAGAGAGAGAGAGAAAGATTAATGTAAATCTCAAAAATAAAGAATGCATTAATATTTCATTTGCACATCTTAATTTCCCATGTGAAAGACACCAGGGTGCAGATAACAGAAATAAGAGATTTTATTTCTTCTGTCTTTCTCAGCCAGTGTCACTTTCTGTCCTCTCTCCTCCTGCAATACATCAGCACTTGGATCCTTTTTTTTCTGAAATCTTCCCAGAGCTGACAGCGCTGTGTAATTACCACCAGCTCTCTCTTATCTCACAAATGAGAAACGATGATATATTTATGAATAGAATGCATGTGGTGTCTCGTGCACACAGACATGCCGTGACCTCCTGTGTTCAAAAGGAAACTCACTTTGCAGTGAGGTGTGAAATATGAGTCCCAGTTAATAGTAGAGTTAATTTACCAGGATGGGGTGCTCTTTATAAGCCTTCCTTATAAAAATTAGTTCTTGTGCATAGATCATGCTGTTTTTATTATAGAAGTACCCAAAAATATATTTGTGTTCTGTTAAAGGACAGTTCCATTACAAATCTTAATGTACTATTAGCCATACTTTGTTATAGCTAAAAATGAACTAGCAATGAATCAGAAAGCATGTAAGAAAATGCTGCCATTAAAGATAAATAGTGATAACGCTAACAGTATACTATTTTGCATATTAAGCAATATTACATAATTGATCGTCCGATCCCACAGAAGAGTTACTGTAGCAAAAATTGCTATCATAGAAAGGTGTCAGAACACAGTGCATCGCAGCTTGCTGCGTATGGGGCTGCGTACCCGCAGACCGGTCAGCATACCCATGCTGACCCCTGTCCACCACTGAAAGCACCTACAGTGGGTACGTAAGCATCAGAACTGGACCATAGAGAAATGGAAGAAGGTGGCTTGGTCTAATGAACCATGGTTTCTTTTACATCCTGTGGATAGCCGGATATGTGTGTGTGGCTTATCTGGGGAAGAGATGGCACCAGGATGCACTATAGGAAGAACGCAAGCTGGCGGAGGTAGTGTGATGCGCTGGGCAATGTTCTGCTGGTAAAACTTGGGTCCTGGCATTCATGTGGATGTTACTTTGACTCGTACCACCTACCTAAACATTGCAGACTATGTACACCCCTTCATGGCAATGGTATTCTCTAATGGCAATGGCCTCTTTCAGCAGGATAATGTGCTCTGCCACACTGCAAAAATTGTTCAGGAATGGTTTGAGGAACATCACAAAGAGTTTAAGGTGTTGACTTGGCCTCCAAATTCCCCAGTTCTCAATCTGATCAAGCATCTGTGCGATGTGCTGGGCAAACAAGTCTCATCCGTGGAGGCCCCACCTCACAATTTACAGGACTTAAAGGATCTGCTGCTATCGTATTGCTGCCAGATACCACAGCACACCTTTAGAGGTCTTGTGGAGTCCATGCCTCGACGGGTCAGAGCTGTTTTGGCGGCACAAGGGGGACCTACATAATATTAGGCAGGTGAGTTTGATGTTATGACTGATCAGTATATAATATAAATAGATGAAAATTGCTGACTGTATTTAAGTATCAAACTGACAAACTCATACAAAGTATCTATCATCTCAGTCAAATTAGGCTGCTGATTGGGGTAAGGTTTACCTCGAGTACCACAAGGCCTCAATATGTGTCTGAGATTGACTGACAATGATATAAAATGAAATGGTGAACAGTATCTTCTCTGCTAATTATTCACAAAAGAAGGCAGACTGCTTCTGTTTTTCTTCATTAGAAGTAGATTGTGATTATTCAGCAGAACATCTCTGCTCTTTGTGTGTGCCAGGACCATGAGGCCATGTGTCTGAGTGTACCTCTCATGAAATATTAAACATTCTCCCCACTTGGTACATATGATTTATCTTTTCATTAAGTTCTTCTCCTTATTATCCCTGCATAATTAGGACCTTTTATGCAGAGTATTCATAAAACAAAAGGCACATGCATTTATCTTAGCATTTTGTCCCCTGAAAAGGCTGTCGAGATTAAATTGAATTTGAGGTATAAAGATGTTTTTAGCTTTCTTTCTTTTATTAATAATATATGACATATTAAGGCACACCTGATGCTATAGTTTATAATTTCATCATTATTAGATATTATTAGAGCTTTTGCTTTAGAATTACTCCACACTGAGACCTACCACAATGTGTTTGTGTTTGCTGCTGTGTATGAAATGACATTTCCTTTTATTCTCAATGAACCACATGTATCATATTCCTTTATGGAAAAATCACATGCACTGTTATTCACATGTGATTAGTTGAGTAAAATGTGAAAATAAATGAAGTGTGAAAAAACATGTCAAATTGTATTTCAGCATGTTATACGTTAGGAATGTGATCAAATATGAATAAACTACTCAGATTGAACAGCATCATAAACAAATACAAACAGATATGAAGAGTAGGTGCAGTATTCTTTTTTTTATGCCGGAAGCAGCTCCGGACTACAATTCCCAGCAGCCACTGCACCACATGCCATCAGTGTCATATGACCACATGACCACATGACCACCTGCACCTGAATCTCATGCTTGTTAACTAGCACTATGTGTATGTATAGTAACAGTTTGCAGTGCTTTTTTGTCTTGCGATTGTCTTTCTTTGCTGTTATTTCTGTTTTTGTGATTATGGTTATTCTTTGCGTTAGAGTTTTGCCTCCAGTTCTATAGTTACTGTTTCGTGTATTGTTTGTTGTTTCATTAAATCTAATCTGCACTTGTATCCATCTCCGCCTCTCCATCGTGACCGCCTGAAAGACTGACAGTGCATCTGGTTGAAACTAGATGTACTCATTTGGACTGGAATACTGCAGAATGCAACAAAGTCCCACAAGTGGTAGATTTTTTACTTTAATTCTTACATACTTGTAAAGGGCACAGTACAATGACAATGTTAATGTTAATTTGCAAATATAACGTTGTTGTTGTTGTTTATGAGTGTTGTTGTTCATGAGTGGTTTGCTCCAGTAGCACAACCTGAACACTACCATATTTCTGTATAAACTGGCCCAAAATTCTCACACACAAAAAAAATATGCTTTTATTTATAAAGCTGCCAGTCCATAGCTCACATAGTCCATGCTCTTTGCACAGGGCAGCATATCTCTGCTTGGGGCTCTAAAATAATTTAATTCAATAAAAACAATTAAAATGTACTTTCACTACACATGTTTCCTATACTTCCCTAGTTTACTTTCACATTAGATAGAAAGCTTTCCTGAAATGTCTGCAGGGTATCTGGCTCAGAACAATTATGCAGAAGAGTGAATTAGTACAAGTTTATGAGTTGAATAAAGTTATGTTTTGCAAATTGCTATTTGTTATAATTTATGAATTAAATAGTTACTTAATAGTACCATAGCCCTTTTTTTTTTTTTTTTTTTCCTTCTCTCCTCCTCTCTCCAGGACACAGTGGTTAGGCTCACATTTATATTTATATTTATATTTATATTTATATTTATTTTTAAAAAAAAATAATAATAAAATAAAAACCTTCCATTATATGCCATGGCTACTTCTTGATTAACGGTTAATGGCATTAATTATGTTAAACCACTAGTATACATGTTGGGACTGATTTTTCAATAAAGATTTTTGTTGTCAATAGCTCTTTGAGCTTAGTACTCGCCAATTGATAAATACTTGTTTTAACACCCATAGAAGAAAAGACATAGAATATACTGGTGCTTGAAAGATGGAGAAAATCAAATTGAAATTTACTGAGGGGGAGCTTGTCCCCTTGTCTCAATACAAAGAATAAGTGTAAACAAGTACTACTAATAGAAAAAAAGTATTATAATAATAGTGCAAATCTAGTCCTGGTTCTGTCTGGACAATGGGAGGTCAATACTGTTGACACAGTACGGTGACTCATTATACAGTCTAATTGCTGTGGATAAGAATGACCTGACATGATGCTCCTTAATACAGCACTGGTGTATCAGTCTGTTACTGAAGGTGCTTCTCTGTTTATCCTGTATGTGATGTAGGGGATGTGTGGTGTTGACCGAAATACTTAGCAGTTGAGTGTCTTTTGTTCAGACCATTTAAGTGACCTTCAGAAACACCACCATGGCTGACCAAAGTTTAAACATGTCATACTTTGAACTGGCTTGTGTCTGGAACATACATAGTCCTCAAATGGTGGCTGTGAGAGAACTGTCTTGTGGAGAATAGATTGTGTAGCAACACAAGGTGAAATGAGATGGAGACAAGCTGATATACAGTAAGATCCTCTTTCACTCTTTCACCAGACCAATTACACAGGTTCATTAGTGATGGTTTAGATCAGAATAGCAGATGGATAGGTATGCATCCTAGACATCCAAACTCTCTGATCTGTGCCTCAGAGATTGTGGGCACCTCAATGCCAGGGATGTCACCTTTGATTAAATAGTGTGATTGCTGCATACAGTCATTAAGCAAAAGGAGAATGAAAACATGTGTTTGGCTTTCGGATATACAGCCTCCATCGATTGGCATCATTAAACCTCCAATAAAATTGGAGTCTAAGTGCTCTTATAAATTCATCTGCAAATTCAGTTTGGCTCTGCCGATTAGGCAATAGCTCATTCGTAACCAATTAAAGTATGCCTCGACACTACGTTAAGCAATTGTCTTGCATCTTTATTGTCATATATTTGCAATCTTTTTCATGTACATTGGATGCTTTTAATAGGGAACAGCATTTTGTGGCAGTTACAGCTGTCATCAGTAAAAAAAAAAATATTGAGATCATTTAGGAATTTTAATCAAATCTGTGTCACATCAACATTTTGAATGGCTTGCCTGTATTACTGGAATAAGTTATTATATAATGTCAAGCAAAATAGCTTATGAAAGGGATACATTTAAGTGCTTCTGTTTTGCAAAATGCTTTTCCTTCACCCTGAGAGGAAGTATGACTTTTGAGGCTTTGTGCTAAGTAGCAAGCAATGTACCATTTTAAACTGCTAATTATCTAATTAGTTTCAGCAACTGCACTTAGCAATTTTCATTAATGTGTCTCTTTATATTGGTGTTAATTCTATATTAGAATATTTATACAACTCACATTAACTACTTGCCAGTCATCTATCAGTTTCGTCCTGACATATCTCTGCTTTAGTCTCTTGATAATGATGGACGTGTTCCTCAAATCCACCTCCAGCAGTGGACATGATTTATGAATGTTAAAGAATAAACCACTATGTTTATTCTTTACACTGGCTACTCCATTATTATGTTCACATCCTCAGCTGGCAGAATGTACTCGCATAATTTGATACATTAATCTTCCCTGGCCCATATAGCTTATATATTTAGATAGTTACATTATATTACAGCATTTGGCAGACACCCTTATCCAGAGCGACTTACAGTTATCTCACAACTGAGCAGTTGAGAGTTAAGGGCCTTGCTCAAGGGCCCAACAGTGGATGCTTGGCAGCACTGGGATTTGATCTCACAACCTTCTAATCAGGAGTCCAACACCTTAACAGTTGAGCTACCACTTCTCACATTATAAATGCAGATCAGGACCACTCTCCTTCTCTCTCCCTCTCTTTGTAGTTCTTGTCCTCCTACTGTTATTCAGTGTTTCCATTCTTTTTCCCCAGAAATCAATAATGTTTCACTCTACCAACTAATTGGATTGCATGTATGTTTAGTCCTACATAACTCTGCTCAGGCAGTGGTTAGTGATAGAAGCATTTGGTTCTCTGATTTAGTCACCTTGTCTGTTTTCTCAGAGCTGTGTCCAAGGTCAACTTCAGGAATGTAAATGTGATGCACTTCCAATATGCCTTTAGCATTAAGAACTGTTAAATGTCAGATCCTGAACACTCTGAATGTTCTCACACACTGGCTTGAAAGATGCATCTGACTTGAAATTTGCATTGCTGCAATAAATAAATAAATCTCATGGTCAAAATTCACATTTCTGCTCATTGAATTGCATTTCATATGTGACGTGTAGATGTCACATAAATAGCTCTTTGATTGAGTAGCAGTAAAAGTGCATAAAAATGTTAATATAATTTCTGTGCTACTAAGCAACTGACATCCTTTGGATATTTACTGTGATGAGAAGTACCTATAATTACAACTGACCTGACTTGAAAATGAACTGTTCAAGTATAATAGAAACCTTTAACACTCCTCTTCTACATTCATCCTTACACACAAGTCATCTCTTTTGTCAGAGCTTCCTCATGCTCTAATGATGCTTTTGAAATTCCTGTTACACAATGGAAGACATACCTTTCTGTGGCAAGTGTGGTGAATGAGTTATGGAAATTGCATGCCTGCAGAACCCTTTTAATGGAATGTTTCTCCTACCTAATGAAATGTCTCCCTCTTATCACAGGCACCCTACCATCCATATGTTAATGTCTAGTGTTGAACTATTTATCTGTTCAATTTGCTCCCTTTTCTCTTCTTGTGTTATCTGAAATTATGCTGTAAAGTTGCACGGGGGGGCGAAACGATAATGCTTATCGACCCACTCCTAAACCTCATATTCAAATTTTTGGTAGCAGTGATTAGTCTTATTTATCTGGGTAATTGGATTGGTTTATTGCCTGCATGTATCTGCGAATGGAGGCTTCTGATTTAAAAGTCCCAGACCAAAACCAGAAAGGCTAGAGAAGCTGGGCTGTCATAATTGTGTTCTAGATTAATTATATTTGTTTAGAATCAATAGTTTTACCCTTGGAATTTCTCAGCATAATGGATTTATACTTGACCATGAGATTATGGAAGAGAAAAGAATGTTACTAGTGACAGAATGCGACAAAGCAGGGAAGGATTGTGGGATGGAATAGTGTTTGGGGCTTGTGCATCTTTGCTCCAGCAAAAACAGAGCTGTGTTGCACAATTCTAAGCAATTGTTTTAAGCATGAAGTAATTCATGCAAACATCCCCAGCCTATTTATACCTTCAATCTAATTGTGTCATAGATGAAAGCCAAAATTAAAGTGATTCTGGCACAGGGTCAGCTTTTGTTTATATGTATGAATATTCATTGAGTTCTTTACTGCAATGTTTCTTTATAGGTTCTGTTAGTGGATCTGATTTATATGAATTTTAAAGAATAATGCAGTACGGTTTATGTAACACAGCCTAGTCTAATATTATGCTGCGATGAAAAAGGGTAGACTGTATACTAATATTTGAATACATTAATTAACATGTTATCTGGTGCATGTACCTTACATTAACATGGTCACAAAGGCAGACAATGAACAGATAACTGGCCTTAGCAATTTATCATACTACCCCCCTCCCCCTTCCCGCTCTCTCTCCTATTGTACCAGAAATCAATAATGTTTCACTCTGCCAACTAATTGGATTGCATATGTGTGCCAGGGGAGATCAGTATGGCAAGGTAACATAAACAATGTTTTTATAAAATTACTTTCTGCAGAGGAAGAGCTTAATCCAATGAATAATGTATTTTGTTTTTTATTTGTCTCCTACAAATGAAATGAGTTTTGGAACTCATGACAAGCGGGTCTTCTGCCAGCATAAATTGTAGCCATAATAACCTTAAAAGGACTTATGAGCTGTTCCACCTCTTACTGTGATTCCATAAGGACTTTAGAGTGAGTCCTGTTTATTAATCAATGAATAATAAGTAATTTGTGTAAATTAATGGGTACATCTGGTTGAAATGAGCAATGCCCTTTCACCTGCTTGGATATACAGTAGTACTTTATTAGACAAGGAAAGATTAGCAGTTGAACAAACAAATCATTGTGATATTATTAGGTGACATGGAGAGATATAGTAGATTGTACACACACAAATAACATTTGGGAATGTACAGTTATGTGTGATTGATCAGTCATGTAACTGCAGTAGACTGTTGCAGTATCTCTAGGGTAACCAGAGGATTGTTGGATTAAATCTATGACTGTGCAGCACAGAGTATTGGCAGTTTTGAAGGGCTGCAGGTCATGCGTTTCCTTATCTATTGCCTCAGCACTGTGGAAGACGCTGTGCTGAAAGTCTTAAGCCCTATCCTTAAGGAGTTTTGGTGGTGAGGTGGGGTGATTCCATCTTTTATAGGTGTTCCTTATGTCCTCCCTCAACCCCTGAGAAAATTCTGGCCAAAATGTTTACTGTTTTCCTCAACAGTAGTCTGACTAATTTAATTGTGTTTCACCAATTCTCCGCATGCATGCCAGAATCTTTTAAAGTGACATACGACAGTATTTGGAACAAGTACAACTGTCATCTTTTCCTTTATCTTTCTTGCCTTATACACAAATCAGACTACAAGTGTGCCATATGGATATATGCTTAGCAGCTTGTGACTACAGTTGAAGCTAGGATTTTGTTGAGTTTTAAAGGGGATTTGGACAGCTCAAACACATATGAACTATGTGTCACATGTTCTATTTAATATGATGGCTCATGAGCAGGTCAGGCTGGGCCAAATGCCTGCCACTGATGTCTGTATCTCATTATGGCTGCTCTCACTAAGCTAAGCACTACAACCAGATGTTTGCTGCCAGAGTGCTGAATTCAAACACACTGATAATGTTTTACTTACAATATTGCACTGAGTATAGCATGCACTGGCCACACATTAGCTCTCTTATTGTTAACACAGGAGCAATGTACAGCTGATTGACACCTCACTCCTAACAGTGGTGCACCTAGGCCATGAAATGGGGTGACTATCTCCCATGTTCATGCACACCAAGTGTGGTTAGCACAGTCTGCTCTGACAGAAGTGTGCAAATTAACCCTATATAATCTGCTCTGGGTGCTGCAGTTGCTTTTAGGGCCTGAGAGAAGCCCTGGTCAGGAAAGTGTGGATTTTAGAATTACAAAACTAGTATGGTCAATCAGACCTTTTAGGACAATTTTAGGACACCACAATCCAGTTCAATGTTCCAGTGCTCATATTAGCCTTGTCTGCCTTGCACAAGGGAGCAGATAGTGCTTTCATCTGTGTGTATTATGTCACCCTGTGATACATCATGAGCAGTCTGAAAAGATGCAGTTGGCTGCTTCACATGTCTCACAGGAAGCATGTGATAGCCTTTACCTTCCAGGTTGGTAGCTGTCCTATGATATGATAGGGAAGACCTGACAGATGGGTGGGCTACACATTGGCCATGACTAAAATTAGGGAAAAAATCTGGGAGGAAAAAAAAAATCCCACTTGACTTACAGTGAGGGAAAAAAGTATTTGATCCCCTGCTGATTTTGTACGTTTGCCCACTGACAAAGAAATGATCAGTCTATAATTTTAATGGTAGATTTATTTGAACAGTGAGAGACAGAATAACAACAAGAAAATCCAGAAAAACGCATGTCAAAAATGTTATAAATTGATTTGCATTTTAATGAGGGAAATAAGTATTTGACCCCCTCTCAATCAGAAAGATTTCTGGCTCCCAGGTGTCTTTTATACAGGTAACGAGCTGAGATTAGGAGCACACTATTAAAGGGAGTGCTCCTAATCTCAGCTTGTTACCTGTATAAAAGACATCTGTCCACAGAAGCAATCAATCAATCAGATTCCAAACTCTCCACCATGGCCAAGACCAAAGAGCTCTCCAAGGATGTCAGGGACAAGATTGTAGACCTACACAAGTCTGGAATGGGCTACAAGACCATTGCCAAGCAGCTTGGTGAGAAGGTGACAACAGTTGGTGCGATTATTCGCAAATGGAAGAAACACAAAAGAACTGTCAATCTCCCTCGGCCTGGGGCTCCATGCAAGATCTCACCTCGTGGAGTTGCAATGATCATGAGAACAGTGAGGAATCAGCCCAGAACTACACGGGAGGATCTTGTCAATGATCTCAAGGCAGCTGGGACCATAGTCACCAAGAAAACAATTGGTAACACACTACGCCGTGAAGGACTGAAATCCTGCAGCGCCCGTAAGGTCCCCCTGCTCAAGAAAGCACATATACATGCCCGTCTGAAGTTTGCCAATGAACATCTGAATGATTCAGAGGACAACTGGGTGGTCAGATGAGACCAAAATGGAGCTCTTTGGCATCAACTCAACTCGTCGTGTTTGGAGGAGGAGGAATGCTGCCTATGACCCCAAGAACACCATCCCCACCGTCAAACATGGAGGTGGAAACATTATGCTTTGGGGGTGTTTTTCTGCTAAGGGGACAGGACAACTTCACCGCATCAAAGGGACGATGGACGGGGCCATGTACCATCAAATCTTGGGTGAGAACTCCTTCCCTCAGCCAGGGCATTGAAAATGGGTTGTGGATGGGTATTCCAGCATGACAATGACCCAAAACACACGGCCAAGGCAACAAAGGAGTGGCTCAAGAAGAAGCACATTAAGGTCCTGGAGTGACCTAGCCAGTCTCCAGACCTTAATCCCATAGAAAATCTGTGGAGGGAGCTGAAGGTTCGAGTTGCCAAATGTCAGCCTCGAAACCTTAATGACTTGGAGAAGATCTGCAAAGTGGAGTGGGACAAAATCCCTCCTGAGATGTGTGCAAACCTGGTGGCCAACTACAAGAAACGTCTGACCTCTGTGATTGTCAACAAGGGTTTTGCCACCAAGTACTAAGTCATGTTTTGCAGAGGGGTCAAATACTTATTTCCCTCATTAAAATGCAAATCAATTTATAACATTTTTGACGTGTTTTTCTGGATTTTTTTTGTTGTTATTGTGTCTCTCACTGTTCAAATAAATCTACCATTAAAATTATAGAATGATCATTTCTTCGTCAGTGGGCAAACGTACAAAATCAGCAGGGGATCAAATACTTTTTTCCCTCACTGTAAGTGCCTCTTGTGGAAATGCCTTTAATCCATGTTACAGCCCCATAGAGCACACTCCTAAAGGGCAGCTCCTGGTGACAGGATTCTTTACAGCTAAAAACATCACTCATTCAGTAGTGACTATATTGGATCTGTGGATCCTGATCACTGTATCATAGGTCTATCTTTTTGGGGTTAGGGGCCTCATTGATATCAGACCACAACATCACAAAATAACAAAACTTACTCTTAATTGAGATGTTTTGTAGACTTCACAGTTAAAAACAAGAGGTTTTACTTCCAATTTACTACCTTGGAAGGAAGAAGATGGTGGTTACATCCAATTCTATAGGGTTTCCCAAAAGTCTCCATACATTAATACTTTTTAGCAAAATTAACACTTTAGCTAAATGTAATTTATTTATTTATTGCAAATTTATCTACAAAAAAATTCCACTACGCCATTTCTTTGTAAACTCGCACAGAGTCATTTCTCCCACTCATGATGAACTCGTGTTAACTCATCTGGTGTGATGCATGTAATTGCATGTCAATCACAACCTTATGACAGCTTCCTGATCCAGCCATGAGAATGATTTCAATGCATTCATCTTTTGTCAAAGGCATTCTTAAAGGCTATCTGAAAAAACTAAATATATATATATATATATATATATATATATATATATATATATATATATATATATATATATATATATATATATATATATATATATATATATATATATATATACACACACACACACACACACACACACACACACAGTATCTTACAAAAGTGAGTACACCCCTCAAATTTTTGTAAATATTTGATTATATCTTTTCATGTGACAACACTGAAGAAATGACACTTTGCTACAATGTAAAGTAGTGAGTATACAGCTTGTGTAACAGTGTAAATTTGCTGTCCCCTCAAAATAACTCAACACACAGCCATTGATGTCTAAACCGCTGGCAACAAAAGTGAGTACACCCCTAAGTGAAAATGTCCAATTTGGTCCCAATTAGCCATTTTCCCTCCCCAGTGTCATGTGACTTGTTAGTGTTACAAGGTCTCAGGTGTGAATGGAGAGCAGGTGTGTTAAACTTGGTGTCATCGCTCTCACACTCCCTCATACTGGTCACTGGAAGTTCAATGTGGCACCTCATAGCACAGAACTCTCTGAGGATCTGAAAAAAAGAATTGTTGCTCTATATAAAGATGTCCTAGGCTATAAGAAGACTGCCAAGACCCTGACACTGAGCTGCAGCACAGTGGCCAAGACCATACAGCAGTTTAACAGGACAGGTTCCACTCAGAACAGGCCTCGCCATGGTCGACCAAAGAAGTTGGGTGCACATGCTCAGCGTCATATCCAGAGGTTGTCTTTGGGAAATAGACATATGAGTGCTGCCAACATTGCTGCAGAGGTTGAAGGGGTGGGGGGTCAGCCTGTCAGTGCTCAGACCATACGTCGCACACTGCATCAAATTGGTCTGCATGGCTGTCGTCCCAGAAGGAAGCCTCTTCTAAAGATGATGCACAAGAAAGCCCGCAAACAGTTTGCTGAAGACAAGCAGACTAAGGACATGGATTACTGGAATCATGTCCTTTGGTCTGATGAGACCAAGATAAACTTATTTGGTTCAGATGGTGTCAAGTGTGTGTGGCGGCAACCAGGTGAGGAGTACAAAGACAAGTGTGTCTTGCCTACAGTCAAGCATGGTGGTGGGAGTGTCATGGTCTGGAGCTGCATGAATGCTGCCGGCACTGGGGAGCTACATTTCATTGAGGGAACCATGAATGCCAACATGTACTGTGACATACTGAAGCAGAGCATGATCCCAGCATGTATTCCAACATGATAATGACCCCAAACACACCTCCAAGACGACCACTACCTTGCTGAAGAAGCTGACGGTGAAGGTGATGGACTGGCCAAGCATGTCTCCAGACCTAAACCCTATTGAGCATCTGTGGGGCATCCTCAAACGGAAGGTGGAGGAGCACAAGGTCTCTAACATCCACCAGCTCTGTGATGTCATCATGGAGGAGTGGAATAGGACTCCAGTGGCAACCTGTGAAGCTCTAGAGAACTCCTTGCCCAAGAGGGTTAAGGCAGTGCTGGAAAATAATAGTGGCCACACAAAATATTGACACTTCGGGCCCAATTTGGACATTTTCACTTAGGGGTGTACTCACTTTTGTTGCCAGCGGTTTAGACAATACTGGCTGTGTGTTGAGTTATTTTGAGGGGACAGCAACTTTACACTGTTACACAAGCTGTACACTCACTACTTTACATTGTAGCAAAGTGTCATTTCTTCAGTCTTGTCACATTAAAAGATATAATCAAATATTTACAAAAATGTGAGGGGTGTACTCACTTCTGTGAGATACTGTGTGTATATATATATATATATATATATATATATATATATATATATATATATATATATATATATATATATATAAACTAAACATGAAAAAATTTGGACGACAAAGTGGAAAAAAGTGTTAATGTGTCCTATGTATGGAGACTTTTGGGACACCCTGTATATGTAGCAGGGTTGTACTGGTTCTTAAGGCCCTCTTTTTTGTATTCAAAAGTTGTCAGATGTAGTTCAAGCCATGCAAAAATCAAGACTGATTCTGACTGTTAGAGCTGTGTGATGCCTCCATGTCCCCAATGCCCCAGAACACAGATGCTGCTAAGGTTTGTGTTCTACAAAAAGCATTCCAATTCAAAGTGATATGATTTGGCCTCTCTCTAGGTTTCAAGATGTATGCAAGCAGCCTTGTCATCCCTGATAACCAGTGGCAAGGAGATACTACCATCCTTGGACAAACTGGCTCCTATGTACCCCTACCAAGGACCAGGTCATTCGGAACACGTCCACCATTCTTGCAAGCATAATGGTACTCAGAAAACAGCTCCCTAACACCAAAGCAGGCCACACAATTCATCAGCATGAGGCTAGTTTGAGAATGAGGCTAAATAGAGAAATGTAGCCTCAGTCTGTGCCAGACATTATTATGCTTGACAGTCAGATTCAGCCTGGTGAACATGTGCAGTGTCAGCTTCTGTTGATTTCCCTGGGCTTCTTGGAGGTACAAGCTTTTCAAGTTGTCAACTTCATACAAATTTAGATGAACTACAGCAATTTGTTCGTAGTCAACAATATAATCTCAAGCAGAATTCAAAATTTAGTTTACTTTTAGATACAATTAGGTTTCACACAACCTCAATGAATTGAGTTTCCAATAAAATTGTGCAGAGTCTAGAAGCATCAAGTGGTTTTCAATATAAAGAGCACTTACTGGACACTGATGATGATCATGTACTCAGCACTCATTCTCTGTCATTCTCGGTCAGTCTTTTTCTGATGGATATCCATGATCCATTTATTCCCATGGGCATATTAGATCATGTGTCATGAAGAAATTTCACCACAATTCAATAAGCCAATATGCCCAGGTTCTATTTGATGATACAGTGCTCTGTAATATTTTTTGTTTGAATAAGAAGTGCCTCAGGTGTGTTGTCTTGTCAAAGCTACCTAAGAAATGGAAAACTAGTAGCTGTGGTGAGCAGAAATCATAACATTTTTTCTCCAACTCACCTTGAACTAAAACTAGTGCTTATTATTTATACCAGACACTCCAAAAAGAAGTTGTCGATGAAATATGAAGGAAAGCATCTGTCAAGTTTCTCTCAGGATGATGAAATTGCTCTGCAACGGTGAAATAGGAGCTTGTTTGGAGTGACCAGTTCGCTGACCAGAGACGTGTCTGCAGTGGCTCCCACAATCAAATTATCAGGGATTCTGTGGACCCTCACTGAAAATAAAAACTGGAAGAATGAGATAATAAAAGAAGCACACAGCCTGAAAGTATTCAGAATGGACTTCTTTCAGATGGTCAGATTTCTGTCAGATGGTCAGTCAAGGGATGATTTACATTGAGGAGGTCATGTCATGATCAGAGGTTTTGTGTCTAACTTTGATGTTTTAGATACAGAAGTATATAGAACTGTATCTACTGCTAGAAAAAACTGGTAGGTTCAGTCTATATGGTTCATGGATGGTGATTGTTGATTTAATAGGTAATAAAATTTTGCATGTCTTTCTTTGTCTTCTAACATAGAAGTCTACTTTTAAGTTATTTCATCATAAACATACACAAAATGCACTTTTTATACAACTAACTTGATCTGTGTAGCCTGTCATAATGAAATTAGCCACAGTAGCCTCAGCTCCCTGGGAAGAATAGCATGCTTGTAAGTCATCCATGTTGTTTTACACTCTGTTGGTTTGTTTGCCAGTTTATGTGTTCAAGTCATTAGCTGTTCAGCCCAGCATGCAGCTGGCAAATGTTATCTGAAAACAAATTAACGTTATTACCATGCACTTTTCTGCCATATAGCTGGTGGTTGTAATAAATTCAAGAAAAAAAGATTTTCATTTTTTTTACCCATATCAATGATCCTGTTTGTACAGCCTGTTTTCCTATTTTAAATATGTGTCTGCAGCAGTAATAATGCAATTGAAGTAAGTCATTTTGATACAGCTACAGTCATGCTATTTCCTTTATTAAGTCTGTTCAGATATCCAGTCCTGTATAGATTCATATTTGACAATAAAGTCAGCATTAATGACAGGCAATTAATCTTAAATATTAGTTTAAACCTTCCACACAAGAACAGAGTATTAAATCTAATGTGTGTGAAGATATTTGAGCTGATATTTAAGCCCTGGAGGCTGGGTCAATATGAACAGAACAGATACTAGACTTTTAACTGCTGGTCTGTGCATGAGGACAGGTGGGGGTTAAATGCCTTAATCTGTCTCTTCATCACATTAGGCTTGACTGTGGAACATGCACAGCATTGATCTGGATAAATGTGTATAATACAATGAGGGTCTCATTTACAAAATTGTGCATTGTAAGTGAACACAGTGAATGCAGGAAGCCTCTGTATGGTAGTACACTCTCGCTGCTTCTCTTAGCACACAGTAAATGGGATTGGTCTGATTAGCTCTGAAGTAACCGCTACAGCAGGCCTCTCTCCACATTTCCATGGGGAGATTAAATGGACCTGACCATGCAAGCATTGCTAGCTCAGGGTTGAACAGCTTTGGGGTTAGACCCAC
The DNA here is from genome assembly GCF_023375685.1 of Ictalurus furcatus. Classification (NCBI taxonomy): domain Eukaryota; kingdom Metazoa; phylum Chordata; class Actinopteri; order Siluriformes; family Ictaluridae; genus Ictalurus; species Ictalurus furcatus. Next base: position 12,460,428 of record NC_071263.1, on the reverse strand, counting down.
TTTAGGAAATAGGGGCAAACCTATATTTTGTGTTAAATTTCATCTATATAGCCTAAGCTATAGAAGCCCAGTCTATACGATGACATAAGGCATACTTTAGTTTTCTCCTGAGCTTCAGTGCCTTTTCAGACCCACAAAAATGTTTATAGAGTCATTTCATCTCACTGGCATACACAGTAAATGCATTTTTGGCCCAATTTTGGTGCAGACAAAAATAGCACATTGTAAACGTATTTGTAAAAGTATTTGGTCAAGAGTTGAGAACGGAAAGCTCATCAGTAACTGAGTTACCAAAAATGGTAGTGTGAGAAAATTCTGAATGAAAATTCAGAGCGCAAGCGTTGCTACAACGCTTGTCTAAAATCCATCAGGAGGAGGATAACATAGGAGGACGGTTCATGTGAAAATTGAAGAGTGAAATTAAATGTTTATGTCTGAACAAGCCATAATTCAAATACTGACTTGCCCACATTAATTAATATAATGTTACCAGCCTACATATCTGGCCCCTCATACAATGAGTTGCAATGCTACCACACTCAAGCTCTTTGAAGAATTGGTATTCCAAATTGTTCTCTTGTCTTCCTTTACCAAGCTTTACCATGAATGAGTCCAGACTCCTTTTCTTAGCCTTTAACATTATAATACTGTTGGTAAATTTTCTGAATGAGCCAGGATAAAGCTGATTGTTGATGTAGGAAAAACTAAGATCTAAGTAGTTTTACTGTTGGTTATTTGCTGGGTATGTTTTTGATGCTATTTATTTAATGTTTTTAAGGATTGGATACAACTGCGTAACAATTTTGGAACAAAATCCTGTTACTTCAAGATTACCACGAGATATATTGCGAATACCGTCACATTTTACAATTTGCATATGGGTTCTGAAACCACAGGTTACTCTGGCATTCTGCTCTGAGCTTGTTTGTAATAAAGTCATAATCCTGAAGAATTACTTCTCAACTTAATCTATATGTGCCATTATGTTTTTTAAATAAATTTGAACTGAGGAAATCTGTGTTTTTGGTTTTTGTTTTTTTTTTACAGTAAAAGGGTCCTTGAATGCAAAAATTTTGAAAACTCCTGTTAGGGCAGTTGTTGAGGCAGCCAATAAACAATTATGCGAAACCTGTACTTTTACATTTATGCAGAATTTACTTGTTTATATAAAAAAATATTTACAATTTTAATGTTAATTTTTTTTCTACCCTTCAGGACATTTTTACAGTGTAGTAGAAATTAATAAAATTATTCAGATTTGTCTTTTTTACTGGTAGTGTAGTGTGTGTCAAGTGCACACTACGTTTTAAAATCCCAAACATGTTGCTGCACTTGTTTTGTTTACATTGTAACATTGCTGTGTTTTTGACCATTTTGACAAATTAATGAGTTTTTTACACAGTCCTGCATGTGTTATGTAATTGATGAACATGATGAACAATATAAAATTGATTAGCTTTATATTTGATTAAACCAAGACAGGACTAAATCATTAAATCAGATTCTTGTCATAGTTATTTGACTTCTGTAAACATCCTAATTAATACTAATGAGGTCAATTTTAACCACAATTAAGCAAGCTACAGAGTGTGAAGATGAAACGTAAAGTGTACTATCAGTACGGTAAGAAATATGTGGTATTCAGAATGATTGTCTTTGATATGTCTGTTTGTTTTTGTTTTTGTTTGTTTCAAACATTGGTTTTCTTGCCTGATTTATTTGGAATTCATGAGTTGTCCAACTGCACAAGTTGACACAAGTCTTCATGAAGATGAATTATTGAGTGAGGCAGTTAAAAGTCTTTTTCATTAATAATGCACAAGCTTGTGTACCTTCCATATGTTATTTCTTTTAGAAAGCATATGTTACTTGCTGGTACCAGTGCTGTCATTATATCATTATTCCTGGGCTTAATCATTACACAGTGTCTGTGGTGTGGCCTACAAACAAAATTTGAGATTCATTTCATTGCCATTGCAATCCCCAGCATGTCTACTAGACACAGGGCTTAACTGCCTATGTTTGTGTGAGGAAATCCTTGTCTCGCTTCTCAATGAGATTACTCCTCTGCTCACTTTGCTTTCCATGGCATTACCGTGAAGAATGAAGTATAAAGCTTAGCCAGCATCTCTACAATGAGATCATTCTGGGACTTTCTAGAAGCCATCAACTCCCCAACTCTATTTTCCTGCTCCTAGTCACACACTGGAGGAGCTTTATTATTTTATCTGATTGCAGCAGCACATGTGTGTTTGCATGCCTGATTCCTATGGACAAAACAGCAGTAGGGCAGGGAGTTGAGGATTGGAGGAGGTGAACCAGTGCAGGCAGAAGAACCCTCTGATGGTGCTGCCAGTCTTTTCTTCTCTGCCTACTCGTCCTGAGACAATCGCGCATCTGTCTACCATGCTGGCCGCTCCGCAGGGGAGCCAAGGCACATCCATCATGCACACTGCATGCCATTGCCTCCTCTACTCAACACTCTCTCAGACTGGATGGACGCCAGCCGTTCCCCTCCTCAGCTGAATCCCAAGCTGGCATTTTTCAGCTGAGATGATTTCTAGAGACTCAATAAATTTGGATCGGTCCATATGTGCCAGCAGGGGTTGTTGATCTCTACTGTACCCTGGGGCTTCACTCATCTATATACAGGAACCATTTTTTGGAGATGCAGTACATAGCATTGTATCATAGAGACACCAAGATGGCAGCTCTTGCACCTACTTCTTCTTAGTAGTTAGTGGTCATGTTTAACACAAATGCAGTGCTACATGTGTAGGCATTGATATTGTACCTTTATTGCTGTTTATTGGGCTTCTGTACATCCTCTAGAAATATTCTGCAAGACTTTCCTTACTTTTAAGCTCTAACAAGTCACACTGTGTATAATACAGCTGAAGCATTTTGGCAAGACAGATGCCTGGCAAAATTTCTTTAGGCACTGTCAATTAATCATTTTCTAAGAGCTAACTATCTGTGGTGCAGTTTGGAGGACATCAAGAGTCAGACCTGACAAGAGACTTTCAGTATTTATTTATTTATTTATTTATTTATTTATTTATTTATTTTATTAATTTATTTATTAAATAGGACTGGTTTACACTGAATAAGAGGTCACTCACAGCATACATTTTCTGTCTACTCTCCGAAGAAGACTTGGATTGAGGCCAAGTTCACGTCACTCATCATTTCGAAGCCTAATCCAAACACAGAATCTTTATCACGAAGAAAATACATCTGTTGCAATGCTCCTTAGACACAGAAATAGGTTAATTTGCAGATTGCAAATTACTATGTGTAAGCCAGGTTTACTAATTCGATCCAGTAGACAGTCTGCTCCGTCTCTAAGAAACAGGTGAATACAGGGCATGCCTATAGTAGATCATTTACCCCCATCACATCTGAAAATTTTTTCAAGACTGTAACCACAGCATGCACCCAACTATTTTGTATACAGAAATAATTTCAGTCAGGATCATGTAGAAACTATAGCACTTGGTACATATTTATATATTTTTTCCATTCATCTTAAGAGATGGAAACCAGATTTTCACTTACAGGGTTCCCTGTGTCTCCACTGTGCAGCCGCTACTGAAAGATAAGATCTATCAATACCATCTCACATGTTGTGAAAGCCACATAAAATTGAGAGCATCTCCATTTTGGAAATCAATCCCCCTCCAGGCATACATTTTTTAATGCATTTCTTTACATTGCTGTGCAAGTTTTGTGTTTGTGTTAAACATCTGCTTTGGTGGGTGTTTTATGTATTTGTTTTATTTTATGCAATGTAGTTTATACATTGTAATCACTGTAGTGTCAACTAGCTTCAAGTGTTGTGGTTCTTTTTGAAGAGGAAGTCCAGATTTCAGGCTCACAAATCCAACATGGCCAAGTGGAACCTCCACATGGCATTTCACATCAAAGCTGAATTAGTTCCTAAAGGCCTTCCCTTTCTGTATGCTAAGGTTATCCTATGTAATCTATGCCAACTCCAAGATTATTTCATGGCCATGGACCTGCACAACACCCATTTTCATGTCCCCATTTCCCTAAAACACAGATGTTTGCCTTCCAAGGAGAGACATTTCAATTCAAAGTTCTACCCTTTGATCTATAGATAGTGCCACTGGTATTTTCAAGAGTTATGTGAGTGGCCTTTCTCTCCTCATGGCCAGTGGTATCAAGATAATACTTGAAAGACTGTCTTTTATGTTCCCCCACCAAGCTGCATGCCAATTGGGATACATCCACCCTCTTCTCTGTGAACTAACGTGTGGCAGACATTATTATGTTTGGCAATCAGATTCATACAGGTTGCTATGTATAGTACTGGCTCCTGTTGAGGATGCTAGGATTACTGAGGGCAGTCACATCATGGCACTCCCTAGGCTTGCTGAAATTACAAGTTTTTTTAGAAGTGGGTTTCATCCTATGGCTGGTACAGGCTCTAGCTTTCTGGAGATGCAAAACTGTTTTTTAACAAAAGAGGTACACTTGGTATGAGTGCCCCATATGAGAGAGAGAGAGAGCCATGGATGCTTCCCTTACTAGCTGGAGAGCAGTGTTTCCATGGAGCACAAAGGGGAACAAATCCCCCTTCCCCCCAGTATGACATCAGAACACATCAAACAACTGTTATTCACCCCACAATTATTAAACCCTCATAAACATATGATGGCATTTCTGAAAGGGGTGCAGTACTCCCATCCACCAACATTCATAAAGAACCTGGCATGGGATTTTCCCCTTGTGCTGGTTACCCTCCAGGCCCCTCCTTATGAGCCTATGCAAGATGCCAAACTGAAATTAGTGTCTCTGAGAATTATATTTTTGCTTTCTCTAGTGGTCAGAACACACTGGTGACCTCCTCTTCAAGTACATCTGCTATCCCAAAAAAACTGGGAGATTTGGCATCCACAGTTAGGTCACACAGTCCAGGAAACTCCTGAATGCAGTGACATTTCCAATCAACACCATCAACACCTTTTATCCCACCTTGGAATGACCTTGTGGTTGACCCTGGGATTTCTGTGTAAGGTTATGTTACCATATCACCAATGCAGAGCATTGTTGCTGTGCCCAGCATGTGTCATATGGTGCTTTTTAGGCTGGACGGCAGCCTTTCTATCCTTAGATCAAGTGTTCACCTGCCACATAGGAAAGACACAGAGTGATCCCTTACTCAGGAGATGCTGGGTGTGGGACATCATTACTGTGGCTTATACATAGATAGGTTGGAGGCCCAGCCCCTACCATTACATGCCACTCTACAGTATGTGAAGTGTCTCCTCCTCATGGGGATTAGTTAAAGGATGTATAGAACTCTGGCATGTGTAGTCGAGAAGGTGGACTCGGGAGACAAGAGGATTTCTGATGCCCTTTCAGGGCTCCATTGATTCTTCGTCAGTGCTTTTCAGCATGCGTTTTATAACTCAACAGAAACAAAATGCTGGCTCAACATCTCACAGCTTTAATCTCATTCAGCTTTCATCTCGTTCAAGTTCAAACTCAACTCAGACTCTGTATGTGTTGTGTGTAAACTCTGCCGTCTCTGTTATGGCATTCACTAAAAGCACAAAGAAACACACATAAGTAATTGGTGGTAATCAAACACAAGTGAGAATCATCACGTGTTCCCTGCTGGTTCAACCCACCTCCCACCCATCCACAGCTGACGCTTGACCCCTCTGCACAGTATGTCACTCCAGGAAGTCTGTGCTGCTAGTATTGGGATTCTCACCAAGGCAGGCAGTTATCCATTTCTATAGAATAATTTTTACATACATGACTACCATTTGTGGTATGAATGATAAACAATAAAAGACAGGATGGTGAAAATGATGAACAAGGTTTAAACAATGTTAAACAACATGTTTGTTGTTTAGGATCCCTAAATTTATCTGCTGTAAAAGTGTTGTAAATAAAAAAAAAAAGGCAAAATGTTAAAACTATTCCTTTAATGGTGTATTAACCAATTGTTTTTTTTTGTTTTGTTTTTTAAGTTGTTGTTGTTGCTATTGTTTTGTGCTTCATAGTAGCTTGCTGCACCTCAGATCCATTCAAAATGAAACAGACACAGTCCATGCACTGCAGAATTTCCTTTTGATTCAGTCATGACTCTAAAAGGGAAGGGTGGTTAATATGGGGTTACTTTTATCATTCCAACTTCTGATGCCTTATGTTGTTGTTTGTACAATATTCCCCAATTTAGTCATTTTATTGTGGAAATGGAGGTTATGGGTTTTCCACACTCTGAACTCTAACCCAGGGGTTAGCTGCTGTGCTCTGCCTGGCCAGATGCAAAATTAGGAGTTGAAGTGAGGTGCTCATTTCAAATGAAACAGAGAATGTCTGTTATTCCAAGTAGTGTTTTTATTTTGGAAAAAAAAAAAAAAAAGCAATCCTCACAAAACACTCAGTATACACCAAGGGCACCTAAGAACAACTGTATGTCAACTGAGATTTGAAAGAAGCATGCATCAAGAACACAAGCTTCTAAACGTTTGTTAGAAATCTTTTCGCAAATATATCCAAAAGGGGGAAAAAAAACTAAAAACTCTATAAATGGGCCAGTGCAGTGAATCATTTCTACTGGCATCTTTGTTTGATTCAGAGTTGGAAGTGGTAACCCATACAGGGAACAGGCTAAGCTGATCTAATACTGTATCAAATGCTAATGAATTATTCCAAAGCTACGTCAAGCAGATTTTGTGGCTTTGTGGCACTCACCAAACCACTCTGTTAGTATTCTCTAAATTTAGTTTGGTAGAATGCAAGTGAAATTGATACATTTTGGGAAGATTATTATACATCTCATGCTTAGACAGTCCTCTTATCAGTAATGCACTGGGGTCAAACCTTTCGTGCTGGAGCATCCTGTCGTGAAATGTTACACCAAACAACAGGAATTACTCAATGGATCTCATCTCACCTGATCTATAATCAGGACCCAGAATGATCTAAAGATATTAATGCCTCCCTCCGCTGATTGGTGAGTTTGATTTCCTTAATGCAATAGTGTTCTAAATGTGTATGCCTCAGTAATTTAATAATGGCCATTTCATGCATTGCTGACTTTTCAAACAGTTTGCCAGAGGCGACCATAGGGACTGAGTATTGATTGAAACCCATAAGCCCAGAGATATGAGAGCGCCATAGAAGAAGGCTTCCCAGAGACCAGTCATCACATGCACTGATGTAGTTACCGTCTCTGTTCCTCTTCTTAACTATTCAACATGAGATAATGTGTGTGTGTCTTTATATGCATGCATCCACATATGCTAGGGAGTAAGAAAGAGAGGAGAAGTTATAGAGATAAGAAGAGAGTTATGGAGGTGGAGAAATGAACTGGCCCACACACAGCAATTGTTTGTTTATATAAGGTAATGAATAATTTGGCCCTACTGACTTTGACTAATGTAGCTTTTAGCCTACAGTATTCTCCCTGCGCAAAGACTTAGAGCTACATTTTAAGCCAGCTTTTTTACAAATATATCTAACACTGACCTCTTATTCAGCAGTGTCTTAAATGCCCTCCCACACACACTCACATACAAACAAATCTTTTTAAGACAGCTCTCTTAAACATGATAATCTCACCAGACATGCATACTGTCACAGTATGAACTTCTTCTGGAATGCACACATCCCCTTACACAATACCTTTTGAAGAATACTTTGTGGTGCAATAATTATGATTGTTCATTCTAGTACAACATTTAATACAAATGCCCTAGGTCTTTAGCTTTGATCTTCCTCCCACTGCTTTCATCTCAGTATACAGCAAAGATCTTTATTTAATCTTGCTGTAATGTTGTGGAATGTTTTAAAGTACGAAAGACTAATCTCGACTGATGGTCTGGCGTATGGTCTAGGGAGTTGAGCAATTTCAACAGGAAGTCTGCAACATGGTATGTTATTAATTTAACATTCATTGTGCATCTGTGTCTAGTGGAAATGAGTATGTTTGTATATAAAGCCACAAATAACACTTTCCTTTCACACTATCTGTATTTTAAATTTATCCAGGAAGACCTTATTGTTGTATAATTGAAGGCACAAACAAACAATCAACTTTGTTATTGTGTTTTTTGGCATGGCTGATTGTTGCTTCTTAATCCAGCTGCAAAGTGCACCTTGCCCAAGACTAGCCTGAAGTCTTAAACAAATCTAAATTCAGAGCCATTTGAGGATCAGTCAGATAAATAATTCAAAGATAATGTAGCTTCCCTGCTGAAATGTTTAAAAAGACCCCTTGTTGTGATGAGAAAACTGTACAAACTCCTTTCTAAGCTTCAAAAAAAAAAAAAAAACAGTATTTTACTGTTCTGCTTTTTTGCTGATTTGAACAATTATCTCTTTAGAGCAGGTTTATGGAACATGCAGGACTATGGTGGTGTGTCTCTACAGAACTGCTCCTTGTATTGTTTTTATTTTTATGTATTAATATGGTTTGTCTATTATGTAATAAAACTGCTATTTGCTCTCTAATTCAACAAATCTTCAGAAGTAAGAGTACTGAATAACCCAATAACAATTACTGTAGAGAGTAAAATGACTGTCAAATTAAAATAATGACATTACAACACTAGCAAGCAAGCTATTAAAGTATCACATACTAAAAATAGATATAGCAAATAGAAATAAATGAAATTGCATCAACCATATATTTTTCCTATTTTTGTTTGCAAATATTGTGGATATGTAAAAGCGAAAAAATAATCTGGAATCCCTGTTAGTAGTTATCTGTATTTTTTCTATTTAAAATGAAACACCTTTATCCAGAAAAAAACAACGGTTGTGAGGAAAAAACAAAATAAATGAAAAAAAATCTGGTGTAAATTGGCAATGTTTCTCCTGGACAAGTATTGTAAACATTTATATTTACATTTATTCATTTAGCAGACGCTTTCATCCAAAGCAACTTACAGAGGAGGAAATTAACAAGTGAACATTAGGATAAGGCCATAAATTGATCAATTATTTGGATCTGCAGCAACAAATCAAGTCATTTGGTGTGGTAGTATTTTGCATTTATAACTAGCTTTGCCATAACAGAAGGTTCTGTAGTCTCACCTTTACCAGTCCCTCCAGGATTTAAATTTTGTGATCGCAGAAATTAACACAAAATCAAGCAAACTCCACAGTATTCGGAGGAGCTTGCAATTGTTCAAGATTTGGGCCAATATAGTACATGTCATGTGACATTCACAGCATGCATATGTCCAAGTAGTCATTTTTTTAGTCAGAATAGGGAAGAATGCTTTTGTCAGATATCAGCCAAAAAGGAAGATTTACTGGTGGATGCTGATAATTAAAAAAAAATAAAATAAAAACCATGCCAAATATTGGCTTTGATGATATAGCAGTATGGTTGACCAATAATTGAAACCATTGTTTTTTTTTACATTTATATTTATTCATTTAGCAAATGCTTTTATCCAAAGTGACTTACAAATGAAAAAAAATACAAGCAAAGCAATATCAAGTAGAGAACAATACAAGTAGTGCTACCATACAAGATCCATTAACTGAGTTCCAGAAGAAGCAAAGTGTGCAGACTAGAGGTGTAAGTACCAAAGTTTTTTGTTGTTGTTGTTCGGTTTTTGTTTTTTTAAATGGGTTGGTTAGGTGTTCACAGAAGGGTGGGGCTTTAGGTGTTTCCTGAAGACTGTGACAGATTCTGTGGTCCGGATTGAGGTTGGAAGTTCATTCCACCACTGAGGAACAGTTAATTTGAAGGTTCTTGAAATCCAGCTGGTATCCAGCTATAGACATTACAAAACATTCTAAATATGCATTTGTTAGCATCTCATTCCCTGTTAGATATGTTCATATACAAGAACATACTGCATGTACCCACACCACACACTTAACTCATACCTGAATAAGTTAAATATACCCATGTGATGACAAAAGTTCAAACACAAAGCTTTTGCTCCCCCCCAGAAAATTACTTGAATTTGTGAAGTTGCAATCACATGAGATGTTTGGTAAATGAGACCTTTTAGCTCTACTCATGTTAAAGCGCATGTGAATTGAAGAGGGCTTGATTGAATGCATATTGTGATGAGGTCACATGATGCATGTAAAAAAAAAAAAAAAAAAAAAGAATTAAGCTGATTTGATTGTTGCTACCAGATAGGTGGGTCCATTTAAAAATAAAAATAAGTAAATAAAATCTGTCACCTGTCTTTTTTCCTCAGTTTATTTCAACATGTAGGAATAGACATTTCCCACTGATGACAAGTGCTGGTAGTTGGTTTCTAATTAAACTATAAACAAATAGAAACAGTAATACAAACATGTTAGCATGCCTTAAATCTTATATCTGAAGTGAGCTTTAACAAATTCAATAAATAAGTAGGATCAAAGAAAACTAAACATAGCTAGAATTCAAAGCATACAAAATATCAAACACATCATAGGCTACTTAAACACGAGCAAAAGAAACTTACATTATCAACCACTCAATAATTCTACACAAGCCATATTTTAATCAAGGAGAGATGGCTTCTTATATCCAAACACTGAGACTATGGCTTAATTAGTAAGAAGCCACAGGTGTTAAGATTTGGCCAGCCAATCAAATCACATGATGGTAGCAGAATTTTCTACAATGCATCCTCTGAATATTATAGAGTTATATAATATATGGTAATATACAGAACCATTAAACCAAATCAACAATGATTTGTTAGAATTGTCTAATCTCTAATTCTCTAAATGGTGATGAACAGGCCTGCAATGCTACAGGACATTGAGAATTTCCCTCTTCTCAATGGGTCACAGAAGTAAGCATTTGTACGCTCATCACTAATTATATGATGGTCTTGTAGTCATCACCATGGAGCTTAGCTGATGTTTGTTTTGGGGCAAGATATGTGGTGGTGTAAATATGGGTTTGTGTTGAGCCGAGTGTTTTATTTAAAGTGAGCCAGTGTTCAATAAACCTGAAAGGGAATGAAAGTTAATGAAAGGCAAACACAAGCAGAAGATGATCTTTACTCAATACGGGGATGATGAAAAGGCTTTCTGCAGCTGAGCTGAGAGGGTTAGCATGAGGTTCAGGTTGTCCACGGGTTCACGTCAGTGCTGTCAAACCCAAAGCAGAAGAGGTAAATGTCAGTAAAAACAAATCTGTTGGTAAAAGTTGCTCTCACAGTATTACAGTATTCATGAACACAAAATAAGCCATAAGCCTGACAAGTGGTTATAACTATGGATAATGATTATGGTACACTTGTAATAGATTATTGTTTTAATCTGCAAGCAAATTAACCATCATATATACTGTATATAATCAACCTGAAATCAGTTATTAAAGGTGCTTTGGATAATTTCTTTATTGTTAATACAAACAACTTGAAAATATCTGGGAAACACAATGATACATGATGAAGCAAGTACAGTCATGGGTTAAAAAAAAAAATTTTAAAAAACCCACAACAGATTTCAATATGATAGTATTTTTTTTTTTCCCAAAAAAAGTAAACCATCATTCAGAAATCAGGTGGGAGAAAATAAGTACACCCTTCCTACTTCCCAAATCATTAGAAGTAATTAGTAATTAGAGTAATTAGTAGCCAGGTGTTACTAATGAATGCACAAGATTAGATAATCATCGAGAAGTGTGCCTACCTCTATAAAAGCTGAACTGTTGACAGGTTGGTGTTCTGGAGCACTCAGGTGTGTATCTATATCATGCTAAGAAGGCTTATGGTTTGCTACTCTTTGCAGTTTACTTCTCTAGAACTCAATTATAAATCTTGCATGGTAGCACTACTAGCTGTGTTTCTCCTGGACAAGTATTGTGAACATTAGGGTAAGGCCATATATTGACAAACTATTTGATCTACAGCAACAAATCCGTGTCATTTGGTGCATTAGCATTTTGCATTTATAGCTAACTTTGCCATAACTGTACTTACCATACAGTATTTGCTAACAGAGGAGGTTCTGTAGTCTCACCTTTACCAGTCTTTCCAGGATTTAATGATTTTGTGATTGCAGAAATTAACACAAATTCAAGCAAACTCTGCAGTATTCAATTTTTCAAAATTACTGCAGATTTTCTGCAGCTTCGGGCCAAGATATGTCATGTGACATCACAGTGTGTATTCAGCCAAAGCCTTCTTTGATTCACATGTGTCAAACATAAGTACAGCTAAAAGGTTTCATTTACAAACAATTATCACTGTGAAAGACAGTGCAAAACAATTCAGTATAATTGTAATTTTGCCAATTCAAGTAGTTTTCTGAAAAAAAAACACACAAAATACTATGCCAAATGCATCGCAAATTTTGAAGAAAGCTGCAGCAAAATCAAGCATTTTTGGTCACAACAATCACAAAAACCTCAGTGAAATCTTGTATGGACTGCTTTGCAGGGATAAATGGGAAAGCAGGGGTAGCTACAGAGGATCCAATGACATGTACAACAGGCCTGTTTAACCACTCTACTGTATGATGGCTTTCTGTAATATACTTGTATCAAACAATCATCAGGTTATTTGCCATGACAGAATGTTGCATATTTATAGCTAACTCTGTCTTAACAGGCCAATTAGAATAAATTGATTGAACGTTTTGTGTATATGGGCATTAATGACAGATGTGTCAAAGAGCAGACAAATCATTCCAATAGTTTCACTGCAACCATTAAAGCCCAAATTCTAACCAAAGAACCATTAACTTGACATAACCTTAAACCTTACATTTTTAGGATTAATTCTATATGAGGTCCTGTCGGATTAAGCAGATAACATTAGACAAGCATATGTCCAACTGTTTTTTCCTCCATAGGGAAGGACAATCACCAGGAGTAGCATAAACAGACAGATGTGGCTGCCGTCGGCTGCAGAACTTCACTGTCTCAAACAAACAAGCGAGAGGACAGCGTGAATAAATCTACTGCCTTCTGACAGCACAAACAAGGCCCTGAAAGAACAACAAAATCTTCTCAACTTTTCAGCACTAATGAGTGGGTGAAGCCTTTTAAAATCTCAGACATTGTCTTAGAAAAATGTATTCAAATTACATTAAATCAACCTCTCCTTTCAGCCTGTCATGCTGCCATTATATTTTCTGGTGTGTGTGTGAGAGAGAGAGAGAGAGAGAGAGAGAGAGAGAGTGAAAGAGAGTTCATGCACGTGTGTAGAGCTGTCATAGGAGTATGTCAGTGTCAGTGAAGTGCAGCTTTGCCTGTGTAAATAATGCATGCGTTTCAGTCGAAGCTAAGCTAATAGATCGAAGGGGTTCATTAGCTCCCTCTGTGGCTGAGGCTCTGGTGCTAAAACAGATAAGTGCACCTGTCACTGACAAGGCAAATCCCACTTCTGTCCTTTGAGGAGCCTGAAAGAGCACTGCATGCCAAGCACTTTACCCTTTAATATCAGACTCTCTCCTCATATTAGCATTAAGCACAAGAGTCCTTAAAGGAATACTAAGGAATCCTAATGCTGCTACTGATGAATGAAATGCTTCTAGGGGCAAGTGATGGCCCTTAATCTATTTTTTGTAAGTATTATTTTAAGGTCGGAATACTGATAAACAAGATTCTGTATCCACTGTGACCCTGACCAGGATAAAGCAGTTATTGAATTGTATGTGCGTTAAAGCTATATTTCACCATTTTGCTAAAAGAACTCAAATAATAAACATGTGATTTTGGATTGTGATCAATATTCATAGTCCTTCCTGAAGGCTAATAGAGTGCTTGATTGAAGAAATTACAATCTGTGTGTTTACACTGCATATAAATAAAGGCTTAATTGCGTGACTGGTGGTATTACTGAGGGTTAGTAATGCTCACTGCCTCTGCTGAACTCCAGACATTATGACTCTTATGATTTAGTCACTTGTCCATGTGCGTGATGTGTTGTATCATCTATAATATTGTTTGGGATTCTGATCACATATTAACCAAATGAATTCAGGTCTAGAACAGTAGTCTTTAAAGCTTTATATTGTATGTATGTAGTCTATGGTATATGTATTCTCTTTATGTATTTGCTATTTATTTATTCAATTGTACTTTCTTAGAAAGCTATGGGTGGACAGTGCTTATTGCCAGCCACTGAATGGGTTCTGAGTTGCCCTGTGGTCCCATTCAGAGGACAGGATTGCAATTACTAGAGTGCCACCATCTGCCCATATACAGCATTTCACCCACAAGAAGTGTACACACACAAATGGAGAGAGGATTAGGATCAGTATGAATTCAGTGCTGTTATTTGAAATAATAACTGTCAGAGCATGAAAGGGCCCTGTTGTTCATTTCTCTTCTCACTGATCTCACTGTGGTGCATCACCGCTCTCATAACTGAACAGCATTATTTCATATTGCATGGTTTTGTTCTTGATTGAAAGTTGTAATTTTTCCAAAGACAGACAGACATACAGGCAAGCAGACAGATAGATAGATAGATGTCTGGCTACTAAATTTGCAGCTCCCCTGCTGGCATTGCCGAAAGCCACTGGAGCAGAGAGGAACTTTTGCACCGCTCAGGCAGTACAAGCTCTTCACCTCACTCCCCTGCGCTGTCCTCACAATGGGTATTCAAAACAGACCATCAGTGGAAAGGGGAGAAGCAAGGTTCCTGCACACAGACACTTATTTACCCCCCAACCAGCCCACCACCCCCATCCCTAGCAGGAGGATTGTGTTGTGAATCTATTGATCCCAGTTCACTGGAGCAGTAAGCATGCAACTTTGATTCCATTTGTTGTGCAGGCCTCAGTGCACAGTCCAATCCTCCCCTTTCCTTCCCTTTTCTCTCTCTCTTTCTTTCTTTCATAAAGCATCAATATGCATTGCAAGAGAAGGGAGCTAAATTGAGCAGGAGAAGGCAATAGGTGAATAGACCAGAGATGGGATTTATTGTATATTGCAGCACTGGAAAATCATGACATGATATTGCTGGGTTTTTTCAGTTGTATGTATATATGTGTGTGTGTGTGTGTGTATGTATGTGTGTATATATATATATATATATATATATATATATATATATATATATATATATATATATATATATAAATAATGTGTGTGTGTGTGAGTGAGAGAGAGCTACAATATGAAAGGGGACATTTAAATTTTGTGCCAGGTACAAGACTCCGACCAGCATGCAACACTTCTCAGGTCAGGCGTTGCTGTTCTAAGAACCTAGTTTTAATTATTATATATTGGATTTCCTGTTAAAATTACTAGAACATCATTCACTTGGACTTTGCTCTTTTGTTCAGTATCATTCACTCAAATACAGCAATGAGCCGTAGCATTAAAAGCACGGACAGGTGAAGGGATTAACATTGATTATCTCATTACAATGGTACCTGTCAAAGGGTGGGATATATTAGGCAGCATGTGAACAGTCAGTTCTCAAATGATGTGTTGTAAGCAGGAAAAATGGGCAAGCATAAGCATCTGAGCAACCTTGACAAGGGCCAAATTGTGGTGGCTAGACGACTGGGTCAGAGCAACTCCAAAACGGCAGGTCTTGTGGGGTGTTCCCGGTATGCACTGGTTAGTACCTACCAAAAGTAGTCCAGGAAGGACAACTGCTGAACCAACGACAGGGTCATGAGCACCCAAGGCTTAGTGATGCACGTGGGGAGTGAAGGCTAAACCGTCTGGTCCGATCCCACAGAACAGCTACTGTAGCACAAATTGCTGTAAAGGTTACTGCTGGCTATGATAGAAAGGTGTCAGAACACACAGTGCATAGCAGCTTGCTGTGTCTGGGGCTGTGTAGCTGCAGACTGGTCAGAGTGCCCATGCTGACCCCTGGCCACTGCCGAAAGCTCCTACAATGGGCACATGAGTGAACTGAACCATAGAGCAATGGAAGATGGTGGTCTGGTCTGATGAATTACTTTTTTTTTTTTTACATCATATGGACAGCTGGGAAAGAGATGGCACCAAGATGCACTATGGGAAGCCAACAGGGGCAGTCTGATTTACTGTGAAATATTCTGCTGGGAAACCTTGGGTCCAGGCATGTGGATGTTACTTTGATACGTACCACCTACCTAAACATTGTTGCAGACCAATTAAACCCTTTCATGGTAGTGGTATTTCCTAATGGTATTTCCTATAATGCCTTGCCATACTGCAAAAGTTGTTCATGAATTGTTTTAGGAACATGACAAAGTTCAAGATGTTGATTTGGCCTCCAAATTCCCAGATCTCAATCTGATCTAGCACATCCAAGGGCCTAGATAGAGGCATGAAATGCTTGAATTTGTTTCTTTTTCCTGATGTTGTGGCCAGTCATGTGAACATCAGCAGACCATATGCTGAAATAAAGTAGCAATTAAGTAGTGCAACTAACAGATGTGAGCAGCACATTGGCTCAGCAGGTAGTGTTGGTGCCTTATAGCTCTTTCATCCCATCCAAGCTGTGTCCCTGCCTTGCTCCCAGAATTGCCTTTACCACAACAGTGATGAAGAATTTCCTGAACATTATTAAATGAAACTGATCAATGTGATCCAAAATATTCAAAAAGCCATTCACAATAGGGTCACACTATAACAATACCAACATTTCTAATTCAGTGTTTGTTAGCAATGGGGGAATTAAAACTGACCAGATTAATCAATAAATATTTTTATAGGAACATGAAGGAGTGTTGTTCCAAGGTTGCTACAACTATCTATCAACTAAAGATGTTTCCTCCATTTCTTTTCTACAGTTCACATAACCGATAGCAAGCTGTTAAGTTGTGCCTGAGTTTATCCATTGCCCCACTCTTGCAACGGGGTTTTGCCAGAGCATCTTGTGCAAATTATGCATTGCTAGAACATCTCATGTCACTTGACTAATGGTTCCAGATGGGAGGAGACCTCATTTTCAGAGGAGATTTTCAGAAATAACACTCTAATGACAGGAAATTAAAAGGCAATATGCTCCGAGTCTCTATGATCATAACAGAGGATTTTGCCATGTGCTAAACTGCGCACAAAATATCTTAGAATGTTGTGGAAATCGGACGATAAACTTCTAAAGATATGCCAATCAAAGGCAATATCACATGATGCAATGGACTGTCAAACACAGCCAGCGTTGGGTAATAGGCAACAGTGTGCTGTCTAACGAATGCAGCACTCCCTCCACTGGGTCATCCTTTATTTACTAGTGAGACATTTCCTGAGGTGAAGCCAGTGAGCATTGATAATGTTTATACCCATAGCCTTTTGGTGCTACAACACAGGATTTCAACTTCTACCCTGATCCTTGATCTTCATTCACCTGCAGCAAGATGATAAAAAATAAAAATAAGTTGAAGATATTTAGGGCAAAATTAGAATAAAAATGTCTGTGTATATAGCACCATCTGTAAATAGGTTTTAAGAGGAACTATCTAATGAATTATGATCTACAATCCCAATTCTGAAAATGATGGGACAATATGGAAAACGCTAATAAAAACAAAGAGGAGTGATTTGTAAGTGTACTTTAACTTGTATTTAAACAAAAACATATAAAGACAAGGTATTTGATGTTTTACCTAATCAACTGCATAGTT
Source organism: Ictalurus furcatus (assembly GCF_023375685.1). Taxonomy (NCBI): domain Eukaryota; kingdom Metazoa; phylum Chordata; class Actinopteri; order Siluriformes; family Ictaluridae; genus Ictalurus; species Ictalurus furcatus. The sequence continues at coordinate 12,442,896 of NC_071263.1, read as the reverse complement.
TTTTGAAGATAAACATTTATTTTCAAAGTGATACATGCAACACATTCCAAAAAAGTTGGTACAGGTACAATTTAGGACTAATAGAGATGTGACAAGTTGAAATAAGTTGATGTGAAACAGGTGAGGCAATCGTCTAATCATAGTATATAAGGAGCCTCCAAAAAATCCCTAGTCCTTCAAGAGCAAGGATGAGTCAAGGCTCGCCAATCTGCCAACAGATGCGTCAGGGAATAATCCAACACTTTGAGAACAACATTCCCCAAAGACAAATTGGTAGGATTTTGGGCATTTCACCTTCTACAGTGCACAATATAATTTAAAGATTCAAGGAATCTGGTCAAATCTCTGTGCGTAAAGAGCAAGGCTGAAAACCACTTCTGAATGTACGTGATCTACAATCCGTCAAACCCCACTGTCTTAAAAACCTCAATGAGTCTGTAATGGATATCCTGACATGGGCTCGGGAATTCTTTGGTAAACCCTTGAAAGTAAATGCCATTCGCTGCTGCATCCACAGATGGAAGATAAGGCTTTACTATACAAAGCAGAAGCCATACATCAACACTGTCCAGAAGCGCCGCCGACTTCTCTGGGCTCGGTCTCAGCTGAGATGGACAGTAGCACAGTGGAATCGTGTTTTGTGGTCCGACGAGTCAACAGTTCAAATAGTTTTTGGACAAAACAGCCGTTGTGTTCTCCGGGCCAAAGAGGAAAAGGACCATCCAAGCTGTTATCAGCGTCAGGTCCAAAAGCCAGCATCTGTCATGGTATGGGGGTGTGTCAGGGTAACTTGCACATCTGTGAGGGCACCATTAATGCAGAAAGATATGTACACATTTTGGAGCAACATATGCTGCCATTCATAGCAGGACAACACCAAACCATATTCTGCCCGGATTACAAGCACATGGTTGCGTATGTAGAGAATGCAGGTGCTACCATGGCCTGCCTGCAGTCCTGACCTGTCTCCAGTTCAGAATGTGTGGTGCATTATGAAGCGCAAAATAAAGCAACGAAGGCCCCGTACAGTTGTGCAGCTGGAGAAATGCATAATGGATGAATGGGGCAAAATTCCACTTGCTAGACTAATCCTAAACCTAACCCTAACCAACTGGTGTCCCAGACACTTAATAAGTGTTATTAAAAGAAAGGTGATGTTACACAGTGGTAAACAGTCAATTGTCACACTCCAAAAAAGTTGGGACAGTCGACTGTTTACCACATCACCTTTTCTTTTGCAATGTAAATACAACAAAGATATGGAAAGCTATTAATGGAAGATATTAAGTATATAAATATGGCATGAAATAAGGAATTATAATTAGCTTTATATGGGATACTAATTATTTACAGTTAAAACACTTTATATTGATACTTAACTAATGTTTTCATAATGATAAATGAATACATGCACTAATCCTTAGTGCATAAGGAGATAAGGAAACATATACAGTACTGTGCAAAAGTTTTAGGCACCCTATATTTTTTGTACAAACTTTGTTATAGATTTTTTTTATTGTATGACTTCTACATTATCAGGTCAGTACAAAAACATTTTAGATTTCTTTTTGGCCTCGATATTACTGAGCTGGCTAAGTTCCATTATCTACTGACTGTCTGCACCGAATACATGAAGAAACATGATGCTAACCCACCCTCCTAATGCTAATTACTACAGCTTGCCTTGTCCAAAACACTTGCTAAATGTAGTTAAAGTTAACCCACTCTTTGTATTTATACCATGGTGAACAGCTGTAATGCTACATTATCTTTTAGTTTCAAAAAGGTAACATTATCGCAAGCTGTATCCTAAAGTAATGTTATCAAGTCAGCTGAGCATTTAGGTTAGCATCACTCATCCCTACTGTGATTGGTGACAGCATCCAGCTAGCTAACCCTAACTCAGAGCCTCAGATAAGATACAGACCCAGAGAGTTATAGAATAACCTCAGTCCATATTTCACAGCCAACATAAACACATGACACTAGTAGTGTAACCCCAACAGTGAGGAAGCAGTACATGATGCTAACTTTTTAAGCCATTGCGATAGGTAAAGTTAATTATCACTCAATCAGTTACTGTTTTCCAATGAATACATTCTCAAGAGCTCCCTGCCTAAATATCACAAACTCGGCCAGGCATTTTCAGCAGCATTAACGCTAAATAGTAATGAACGCTAACTTATCTGTGTTCATTAGGTTTGCTCACCTGAGGCAAATTCAAACAGTCCGCGTTGAATTGATTTGACCCAAGGAGCTGGGCTGGGATGGGGGAGGGTTGCATTGATTCAACTGTCAGTAAAAATGACCTAGCAGCTAACCCAGTGGTTGGGTTACACAAAACTGCCCAAGACTGAGAAAATAACCCAATTAAATGACCCAAAAGGTTCAACCCAGCATTTGGGTAAAAAAAAAAACTGTTTAATTTGAATTGTTCTGAATACTTTGAATATGGCCCCTACTGTACAGTTCCCACTTAACTCATCTTCTGATATGAATCTAATTTCATAATAACAGAACAAGTAACTGATTAAAAGGCTGAAGTGCCAAATACTTGTTTCCTTGATTGGCAACAATGTACTCATCTGGACAAGCAGCAGCCAGATGATTTATTGCAAAAGAAGCAAAGGTGCAGATTCATAGGGTTAACCTGTTAAAGAAAAGAAGTGGCCTCCCCACTTCTTCTGCACAACAGATCTGCTATGCAAATCCTGTTGTGCCTTCTGCATCCAAACTGTTTTTCTTCTCCAATCCAAACTGCAAATTCTATGGAAGAATAAAGAGGAAAAAGAGAACAGTCTCTAATATGGGTTTATTTTGGTGGAGCTGGAGAAGTGATTTATGGAGATGAGAGTAGCTGAAACCTATTTATCCATTCCTCTCTCTCTCTCTCTCTCTCTCTCTCTCTCTCTCTCTCTCTCTCTCTCACTCTCTCTCTCTCTCTCTCTCCAATGTTCATAAATGGCACCAGCCACTACTGGCATCTTGCTTGTTATTCTTTAACACCTCCCATTCCTGGCTGCCTTCCTCCACGTAATAAGACACTTCCCCAGCAGAGGGAAGAGTGCTTTGTTGAGGGGTACAGCGTGGCCCCCAGCTGTGCCAAGGCTTAGCGGCCCACTAGTGTTTCAGCAAGAGCAGAGAACAGTGGCTGAGCTTATCTTCTCCCTCCCAGCAGCAGTGTGACAGAGGGCCACTGGCTCATTAAAGAACTGGAGATCAGAGCCCATCCAGACCCATGTCATCCACATACACACTAGAACACACGACATTGACGAGACAGCTAAGGATGATGTAATGTTGACACCATTTGTTACAATTTTTCTTTTTTCATGGATTTGTGGATATGATTAGCACATTTAAGCAGTATTAAGCTGTTATGCATATATTTAAACACTTAGTTTGACTTTTTTTTACGAGTAAAGTAGATGCTCTGAGAAACTTGTATTAAGCTCTATAATTATCAACAACAACATCAACAACAAAAATTGCATTATGCAACCATGAGCACACGGAGCTATCTTTGCATGCCTGTCAATCATTTTGAAGAGAAGTGCAAGCTTACAAGGAGAAAACAGCAGTAGGCTAATACGAATGCAGGGTGGCATAATAAAATGGCAGATGGCAAAGCAATATGTCCTGTTTTGCCAGTGATTATGAGAATTAAGATCTTTGAAGGGTATTGGAGTGAGGTCTGAAGAAAGAGGGTGTAATCTTTAGTTATTTCTTTTCATGGGTGGACAACAGTTGAATAGTACTTTGTTACTATACTTATAGAACGTTGTATTATTTTACATATTTATTCTTTTCTTGAAAAAAGATTTCAAAGTAATATTTAAACCTTCAAATTACTAGTTACAACCCACAATAGTCTCTTCTCTTAGCCAATGTCTGTACATTATGCATCAATCTAATAGGCTCAGTTTAACATCAAATCCAGTTCATCAATATAAACAACTTAAAAATCATGCCAATTTGTCATCTGCAATAATCTTATGCTACACAATGAATCTATACTATAGCCATCTGTATCCGTGTGTTTGAATATGTACAGTATAAGCCAACAGACTGCATTGTTGAACTTGAGGATTTTTCAGTATGTTACACTTAAAAATAAAGGTTCCGATTAGCAGGGTTTTTCAACGTGACACCAAAGGAAAACCCTTTTAAGCTGCACAAAGAATATTTTACTCTTGAGTCCTATAGAGAATAATCTATTAACTGGTACTTTAAAGAGCCCAGAAATGGTTCTTCACAGCAGTGCCACAAGGAACCATGTTATTAAAAATTCTCAAAAATAAATAAATTAATAAATAAAAAACTAAAACAAACCCTTAGTTAGTGTTTTAAGGAACCAAAGTAAGGTGTTCATGAGTGATGCCAGGAGAACCTTTTCCTTTCCCACAAAAAACCTTATAGGGTTCACTTTAAACTTTTAAGGGATGATACCTTCAAGAATCAATACACTGCTATGAAGAACCTATAATGAACCATAAATAACTTTTTTTTTTTTTAATCTCCAAAGAACCACATAGCTCAACTCAAGAACCTTATACAATGAAAAATGGTTCTTGACAAGAAAAAGGTTATTTGCAGAACCTATGATGCTGTAAAGAACCATTAAAGAACCTATATTTTTAAGAGTATAAATTCTAAGGCAGATAAAAACTGCCTTCCTAGAAGGCATGAACTCAGTCTAATTTGAAAATACATTTAATACAAATACATTTAATTTTAATTTTTAATATTTAAGTAATTTTTTTTGGATAGATATTCCACTTTTAATTGTGTTTAACAAGCATTTAGCACATTATCTATACTTTCACTTCAGCATAATTTCTCAGTACTTCTGCCTGAATCCTAATATCCAACGTAAACAGTTTGAAAATGCAAATATGTGGAAGCCTAGTATTGAACATCCCATTCCAAAACCATGGCCATTATGACAGATAGCCTTTAAGAATGCCTTTGCCAAAAGAAGAGTGTATTGAAATCATTCTCATGGCTGGCTCAGGAAGCTGTCGCAAGGTTGTGATGGACTTTAACAAGAAACATGGCGAGCACATCACACACAACACTGTTGCCAAACTTATTAACAAATTCAATAAGATTGGAAGTGTTGCAGCCCAACCGAGAAGTGGACATCCACGAACATCTACTGACGAAAACACGACCGACATGGTGTGGCAAACATAGTCCCCTATGTATGGAGGATGTTTGGGACACAGTGCAGTGAGTTGTTCCCCTTTGCTTCTAAAACAGACTTTCCACTAGATTTTGGAATGTGTCTGTGAGGATTTGTGCCCCTTCAGCCACAAATGAGCAAGAGGTTGTGCACTGATGTACATCCATCCATCCATTTTTTTACACTGCTTATCCTACTGGGTCGTGGGGAACCTGGAGCCTATCCCAGGGAGCATGGTGCACAAACTCTAACGCTCTAACAAACTCTAATGCTTAAATGCTAAACTCTGCACACACAGGGCCGCGGCGGGAATCGAATCCCCAGCCCTGGAGGTGTGAGGTGGACGTGCTAACCACTAAGCCACCTGTGCAGAGTACAGTATGCATTAAAACATTAGTACCCTCAATTATTTAATGGAACTTTATCATCTTTATTTCAGCTTCTGTTCTATAGATAGGTATGATAGTTCTTCTTTGTTAAGCACACAGGTAAACATCTAAACACTAAGCTTAATAGCCAAATTATTGATTTGTTAAGTATCACACCATGCCTAATCCTTCTCATCCTGCTCCTGCAACAACATCCCACTCAGGGAATCCACTTCACTAGATGAGTCTCAGCATGAAGAGAAAAACATACAAGATACCAATATCAATTGCTTTCACATGTGTCCAATTATCTCTACTGTTTTGTTTATAATGAATCACCGTAGTTTTCTCTCCCTATGGTTCATTTGTGTGTGTATGTGTGTGTGTGTGTACTTAGTAACCTAGCAGATGCATACAGCAGGAAGGTAGAACCAGGGCCATCTGGGCTTCAGGCTTACTGAGTGGATCTGCTCCAATATCAGTTCAATTCAGTGGTTACAGTGGCCCTTCTAACTCTGTATGCACACACACACACACACACTCACTCACTCACTCACTCACTCACAGAGAGAGAGAGAGAGAGAGAGAGAGAGAGAGGACAATGTGGCACAAGTCCAGTAGGCTGTCTGATACTGTCAGCTGTAGTGACAGGAATGGTGGTTAGTTGGCAGATCTGCCGGTGTGGATGTTCCAGATTTCAGCTAAAATGCAAAAGAATGTATCACTAAGGCCCAAGAAACACAATGAGAGGACATTAAATCAACAAAATTGACTCTTTTCCAATAACAGCATGTCCCAGTGTGTTTTATTCCTCTTATATCAGCAAATTGCCAACACTAACATTTTTATTTATGAAAGAATGTGACACTATTTATCTGTTTATATTTACGTTTACTTTTTTATTATTTTACTTTTACTTTAAGTTATTGAACATCTATGAATAAATAATAAACTCCAACTTTTACAAGGGAACCCATAACAGCACAAGGGATTTTACTGTAACACTGTAACAGTTACTATAACAGTTACTATAAAGATAACCACTTTCCATTATCCTACCCAAGAACCCTTGAAAAAGGTCTGATGTCCCCCATTAGGCAGCAGATGGAAGTATTCTTGGGTGGGATCTCTTCTGTTCCAAAGGGACATCTGAGCTATTAGCAATGGAAGCATTAGACTGTTGTTGATGAACTACCAAACATCTCCATGGGAAAGGTTGATGGGACTTGCCCTTGGTATACTCACAGTCTTGGCAAGTCACATGTTAAGTTCAGGACCTAGATTCACAATGATGGATCCACTTTTTAATCAGTGTGTATACATATTATTTTGATGAAATACAGTGCAACAGTGCATTTTCAAGTGAAGATGTCATGCCAGTGGAATCTGGATTGTACAGAACCATAGATAATAGCATCATATTTAATTTTGTATAATATTATATAAAATTAACACAAAAGCCAGAGACTCCACAATAACACCAGTAATATGTAACAGATTTTGTCTTGGCAACACATTGTCCCTTTCTGCTTCTGGTACATACATTACAAACTCCTCAGAACATTTTCTGTAAATGAAACTCGCTGTTGTGGGGTTCTCCATTGAAACTATTGGAGTTCAATGTTAAAAACAATTCATTCTAATTCCTCTTTAGATCCAGCAGAACAAAGCAAAAAGCAATCAATTGATTATTAGTAGCTTTTGCAATTACAAAAATTATGGCCACATTTCCCAGCAATCATTATTTTCAGCAGTACTATATACTAGACAGAATTAAAAGAAGCTTATTTTACTTCTCTGTTTAACTCCACCCCAGCTTACCTTGAGAGAATTTGTAGTCATCTCAAAAATGTGTAATCTTGATAGCAGACAGATTCTCCGCCCCCCTTTTTTGTAACTTTAAAGCTACCAAAACGATTAAATGTTAGACACCCAACAATTAGCAAGAGCAAACAGAAAGGGATTCTATTTTTTTTTCTAGTGTCGCAAAATAGAAGGAGCCAGGCTTTTTTTAGGTGGGGGTCTTGTGGTTTTTTTCTTTGTTTGTTTTTTTTTGGAGGTGAGCAGGGGGGTGCTTCAATCTGAGCTGGCTTGCTGCCTGCTTCCATTCGGCTCGTTCTGCAAGAGCTCTGCTATTATAACTGTCAGTCATTTGTCTGCATAAAGGCTTTCATTTGAAAGGCTCAAAGCAAATCTCCTTTTTCACATGAACCAGTCTTGATTTATGTCCTCCTTACATCCCCAGATATGATAGATCTATGCATGGCTCTGAATATATACTTTCTGCATACAAGAAGAAGGAAGCTGTGTAAAAAGAGATCTTATACTTGGTGTCTTTTATACAATAACTGTCCAAAAGCATCATGTATGCAAAAGTGTATGAAACTATGAAATAAAACAGAATAAGGGGTACTTCCTTATGCTCTGAACTGCCAGGCTGGTTTCCTTCAGAACTAGTGGAGTCTTTCAATGAGCTGGTTCTTTGCCAAGAACAACTTTCATAGTCATCACCCTGTGACCATGACTGCTATGTCACATTTATCTTTTTTATAATTTTTCCGTTCTTGATTGGCAAGAAGTCGAGGAAGTGGCTTCAAAATGTCAGATAGTGCATACTATGTTCTTGCTATAAGCTTTAATTATGATTGTGTATTGCCCCACACCTTCCAAGAGAAGCATTTCTTGAAATTCTAATTTCTTTACTATATGCACCACATTTAACTGTTGTTAGACACATGGCCTTTTCTTGCTGGAAGGTTGCAGTGTTGGTGCTGTAGCTACAGACTATCCTGTTGTAAATTGTTGAACTTATATTTTCATCTTTCCCAGCTTCTTATATTTCAAGGCAAGATGTTGAACTGTTTGTTCTGCTGGTTCCCAATTGTGTTGGATGATCGACATAACCAGTACCCACATTTTTAGACCTGGAGGATCTAAAACAAGCAATCACAGAGCCATGTCCTTTCTATAGCATAATGTTGATAGTGCAATACATAGCATGTTTCACTATCAACAAGAAAGAAATACTGCTGAATATTCATTACCTTCCTCAAACAATGAGTTGTCACAGCAAGGAGTGAAGTGAACAGTAAACATGGCTGCTAAGCCTTCAAGGAAGAAAGTGGTAAGCTCCTTCATGCATTTTTGCAGCAGGGACAAAGATGGGCAAAAGGCTTGGCTGCTCATCCCCCCTGGAAGAGGAAGAGTGAGTGAATTTTCTGTATTGGAAAGAAGAGTTGAGACCCTCACAGCATGCAGAAGCCAAATGCAGGTTAACAGCAATGCAACAGTAGAATGAAATGCAGAACTTGCATGAGATTAGTACAGCTACAGCTGCCTCGAATTTAGTGACAGCCCTATAAAAACATCAAAGACCATCAAAGACAGGGGTCAGAATACTGGCTATACTGCCTGCAGATGTGCAGTCACTACCAGAAAAAAACAGTAAAAAAGATATTACATGATCCTCATTGTTTGGCCAGGTTTTTTTTTTCTTTTTTTTTTTTTTGTCTTCCCTGTTCTGGATCTAAGAAACTTACATGTGCTGTTTTGTATACTACATGTAACAAATGTAATGTGAACAGTGAACAAACACAATTGTTTTGAGTCCATAAATCAGAAAGATTCCCACACATTGAGGCATTGGTTCAGTGTACGTTTTCTTTAACAAGACATAGCCATTTGTGTTCCCCCTGTGAAGAGGGAAGTTATTACAATGGATGACTCCCAGAAAGGCTGAGGAGGGTATGTGGAAAAACCTGAGAATGAAAGGAAGATCTATCTCTAAAGGGGTCACATTTATTGATGTGAACTGACAACACCATGGTGATATTTTACATCAACTGCCAATGGGGCAAATAAGCTCTGGAAGTGGGCAGATGCACAACTTATATGCTTAAGAGCCACCTACCTATCAAGCTGTTGTAACCCAGATAGAGGATGAGCTACCTTGTACCCAGGGACTGGCACCTACAGCAGCATGGATGTTCACAACTCAATGTCTAATGTGGCTCACAAACAGGGTGGGATCAGATGCACCGGTGCACAGTTGGCCAGATCTAAGCTGTATGCTTGACCATGTCTGCCGTGCTCTCGATGACACTGCAGTACATCCAGCCACCTCTTCATACCACTTCTCCTCTAGTGATCTGGCAGTCCCCAATTCAGGTTTGACTATGTGCGGGCAGCTTGTTTTTGGCAGAGGTGGCTGGGGGACAGGTTTTGCCCCCTGCAGGGAGCTACTGGAAGAAAAAACCCATGCAGTTCTCTGCCAGATCATGCAAGCCACCAACAAGGTATCTGTTATGAAGCCCATTCATAAGCTTCAACGCTGTGAGCAGCCTCAACTGGCACCACATCCAAAGGAAGGGCCTGGTTGTCAGTACTGACAGGTGCTCCCATAAAGTGCCCTTGAAATGCCTTGAATGTGGTGTAGGTCTGTGATCATATTTATGTTTTATTTACAGCAACATGTTAAATATTTGGTTCAAGAAATGTAATTTGGTGCTGTTGTACAAGTACCTCCATGATAAAGACATGAGGATTAATATTTGCAAATATATTGTTCCCTTTCAAAGGGATCTCAACGTTGCGTGAGCTTCACGCTCTGGGAAGTGCCCTCATGTGTGACTGGTATCTGAAGCTTGTGTAACATCATGCCTATTTATAATTCTGCCGTGATCAGCTGACATGGCAATTAAGTCACATGACATAAAAATGGCACCTTTGAACCATGCCGTCAGCCTTATTATCTTCAGGGAGTTGGGTTTCAGAGCCTTGCGGATCTGGGTCGGCTGCGGATCTCGTATGGATCTGGAAGAGGAGCCAGAGATGGGCACTGCTCTATTGCTTGCTCTGTCTTCCAGGTCTAGCTCTCTGCCGGATATTGGAGCTTGCATCGCAACTCCTCCATCCGCTATAGAAAGCCAAAAAAACTCTGAGGAGCCAGAAGGGGGAGCCATTGCACCAAAAATGGAGAGCAGCTCTTATGCATATAAAGAGCTGCTTGAAGTGATTACTAAGGCATTTAACTACTAAACTAAATCTAGACTGGCCCTGGAAGAGTAAGTGGCTCGTAGCAGGCTGGACGATGTCACGTCGCCGCGAACCAGTGGCTACAACTCCCAGAATGCAACACAAACCACAAACATGGCCGACGAGGACTACACTTCCCATAAACGCACACGCTCGCATTCTCCCGGGTTCTGATCATGGACACCTGCATCCAAACACATGCGCACACACACACACACACACACACAAGGTATTTAGGTAACAATTAGAGCAGTATTAACTTGCGAAGTAAACGCTCAGCAGCCTTATGTCTGTCATTGACCAAGCCTTAGTTTTCGTGTTCGTTAGCCCGGTTTTGGATTTTGTGCTTTCTTTACTGACTACGATTCTCTGCCCAAGCCTAGTATTGCCATTTCGTCTGATCATCCAACCACAGCCTGTCTTGTGACTACGCTTCCTGCCTGATTCTCGCAATTCAGAGCCATTCTTACCTGCACTTGCTTCCATCTCAGGTACCGTAACGTAACAAACGAGCGCTTTCTCCCAAGTGAAAATAAATCTCCCTCACACCGCAGAAAATACCACGATGTCAGATTATTTGGCCATCATGGGGAATGAACAGTATGGCTATTTAGCTATGCTAAAGGTGGAGGAGGCATTTGCGAGCTACCTCTTTACATTGATGGCAGGTAATTTATGGGGGCCAGCTTTGCCATCCAAGCCATGTAAGGGCACCTCAGCATTGGTGGGCAAGGTACACAATGGCAGTGCTGTAGCTACCAAGTAGACCTGCTGAGTGAGCCCAACATACGCTGGCGTTCAGTCAGTTCCTTCCACATAATGTCGAATTTGCCCAGCACTAGTGCTTGCGAGGCACAGAAGGCGAGTGAGGAAGTAAGATCCCTTTTGGACAAAGGGGCCATAGAGAATGTACCCCATTCCCTGAGGGAGGGAGGTTTTTACAGCCATTATTTCCTGGTCCACAAAAAAGATGTGAGTATGCGGCCAATTTTAGAGCTGCATCAACTGAACTGCACTCTTCAGACATACAGGTCGAAGATGCTGACGCTCAGACTTATTGTTCCACAGATTCAGTTTGAGGACTGGTTTATGAGGATAGATCTAAAAGATGCATATTTCCACATAGAAATATCACCACATCACAGGAAGTTCCTGAGATTCGTGTTTGGAGGCAACATGTACCAATATTGGGTTCTTCCCTTTGGGTTAGCTTTATCTGCTCGCAACTTCACAAAGTGCATGGATACCATTCTGTCTCCCTTGTGACTCCAGGGCATCCGTGTACTAAACTACCAGGATGACTGGTTAATTCTAGCACAATCCAGGGAACTGGCCATTCAACATTGAGATATTGTTCTGACCCACATGAAGAGATTGGGGCTCAGGTTGAACCTCAAGAAAAGTATGCTTTCCCAGTGCAGAGGACAACATTTCTAGGGGTTATATGGGATTCTACTACGATAATGGCGTTTCTATCCCGAACATGCGTAGGGTCAATTCTATCAAAACTGAGCAAGATAAAGCTGGATCTGGGCATCCCCTCCAGTCTCTATGAGAGACTGTTGGGGCTTATGGCAGCAGCTGCCAATGTCATACCATTGGGCCTATTGCACATGTGACCATATCAGCGTTGGCTGAAAAGTCGAGGGTTTTGTCCGAGGACGAAACATCTGAGAGTAATCAGTGTCATGCAGTGATGCCTATGTGCTCTGGGAATTTGGAGGAGTCCCTGGTTTCTAGTCTCAAGTCACCCTCTAGGGGCATATCCTTATCACAAGACGGCAATGATAGATCCCTCCCTCATGGGCTTGGACGCGGTCTTAGACAGCTGTCCAGCTCACGATCTCTGGAGTGGCATATAAATCGCCTAGAGATGTGGGCCTTTTTTCTAGCACTGAAATTCTTTCTTCCACACTTCAGAGTTCACCATGTGTTAGCTGTAATAAACAACACAGGAGTGGTCTCATATATCAACCACCAAGGAGGGTTACATTCGTACCTCCTGTTCAGGCAGGCACAACTAATTCTTCTCTGGACAGAGTGAAAGTTTTTGTCAGTGAGTGCAATGTACATTCCAGGCAACCAGAATGTGGGGGCAGACATCCTTTCGAGGCAGGGGCTGAGGCTTGGGAATTGGAGGCTTCATCCAGAACTGGGGAGTCCATATGGCAGAGGTTCAGCCAAGTGGATGTGTTTTCCTCTGAGGAGACAACACACTGCCTGCTGTGGTTCACCCTCACTCCTCCTGCACTATTGGGGCTGGACGCCATGGTGCACACGTGGCCGAGGTCACATCTGTATGCTTTTCCCCCGATCACTCTGCCCCCACAAGTTCTAGCGAGAGTTTGCCAAGACCGTCTAAGTCTGTTGCTAGTAGCATCTTATTGGCCAGCTCAAATATGGTTCTCAGAAATAATATCCCTGCTAGATGCCATTCCTTGGGAGATTCCCAGCCACAGGGATCTACTGTGTCAAGCCGGAAGGCTGATTTATCACCCTCGGATGGAACTATGGAAACTGAATGCCCCGAGGGGCACCGAGGGGCACCAGCTCATAGATTCTGGGTTCGCAACTGAGGTTGTAGAGACCGTGTTGAATGCTAGAGCACCATCTACAAGAAAACTGTATGCACTCAAGTGGTGACTTTTTGTCTTGTGCTGTGAGGAATGTTAGCTAGACCCAGTAAGCTGCACAATAGCTACAGTCCTGAAGTCCTTACAAGGATGTTTCTCAGCAGGGTTGGCTCCTTATACAATAAGGGTCTCCATGGGCAATATTTTGGCCAGCCACTTCTATATTGATGGAGCCTTTGTGGGGCAACATCTTCTAACCTAATAACAGGTATATGCATGGTGTCAGGCGACTGAGGCCCATCTGCAGACCATGCATACCTTCCTGGGACCTTTCTGTGGTCCTGGAAGGTCTGTCAGGTGTCCCATTTGAGCCTTTAGAGTCATAATCAGAGAAGCTTCTGACTCTAAAGGTAGCTCTTCTACTGGCCCTGACATCTCTCAAGAGTAGGAGAACTACAAGCTCTCTCTGTTACCCCTTCCTGATTTTGCCCCTGGATTAGCCAAGGCCTTCCTATAGCCTAGGCCAGATTACATTCCTAAAGTGCCTACATCTGCTGCCTAGCTGGTAGTGTTGCAGGCTGTCTCCCCTCCTCTGTTCCTCACACCGGAACAAAAGAACTTGTACTGTGTCCCGTAAGGGCTCTCTGTATTTACGTCCACCACTATGGCCAGTGGTGTAAGTCAGAGCAGCTGCTGGTCTGCTTTGGTGGCAACAGTGGAGGTGATGCTGTGTCGAAGCAGCGCATCTCTAATTGGATAGTGGAAACAATTTTTATCGCTTATGAGGCACCCATTCTCGTTATGCCTCTGGGCATAAGGGTTACATTCCACTAGGGGGGTCGCCTCCTTGAAGGCTTTGTCCAAAGGGGTATCCTTACAGGATGTGTGTGCTGCAGTGGGGTGGTTTACGCTACACACATTCATTCAATATTATAGCCTGGATATACATTTCACCCTGGGCTCGAGTGTCTTGCAGTGAGCCTTGGGCTCGGATATTTTGAACAGGCCATGTGCTCAATATAACAGAGTGGGTATTCTCATTATCACTCCATGAAGCTCATGCAACGTTGAGTTCCCTTTGAAATGAACGTCTGGGTTATGCATGCTACCCTGTTCCCTGAGAAGGGAATGAGACATTGCATAGCTTTGTCAAACTGTGGCATGCCTGTGAATTACATCTTCTCTTCAGATAATAGAGGCTGACAGCGCAGTTCACAGGTGCTGTTTTTATATCACCCGACACATTTAATTGCCACATCACGGCAGGCCTATAATTAGGCTTGATGTTACACAAGCTTTAGATACCGCCTATGTGCGAGGCCACTCTCCACAACGTGAAGTTCACGCAACATCTCGTTCCCTTCTCAGGGAACAGGGTTACATGTGCAACCCAGACGTTCTACCACAACTGCCAGTTCTTTTTGATGGAAGCATAGTTGGGTTTTTCTTGTGGGTTTTTTTGCTTTGCTTTCTGAAGTTGCTAGAAAAAAAATCAAGCCAAAGTTGCTTTTTCTCCAGTCTTGTTTTGTAAGTGTGTAACACATAACTGTGAATGTTTAATGTCTATGGCTGTTTACAAGGACAATTTCATCTCATAAGGGATGGAATTTCATAGTGCTGTCCCCTCCCATGTCACATTAGGGCACTGTTTTAACCCAATACTCTGAACAGACCCAGTTCTGATCAAATTATATCCAAATTATTTCACCATTATGTTTAATGATAGACTACTTATGCTGCAGATCATTTTCATCCTGAAAATGGACTTACATGGCTTATAATAATCTTATAATAATCTTATAATAAATGGTGCAACTAAGTCTCTTTATTAGTGCCCATCTGTTTATTTATGGATTTTTTTTAAAGATTGTTTCATTTCTCTTTATGCTTTAACATAATATAATTTTCTGAAACTTGCTGAAGTTTTTACTCAGGTTGTATCTCGATTCATGTAATATCTTTCTTCTTCTCTCATTTTTTCCAAATTCCTTTGCTTGACTAATGCTGCTGATGAAATGAATCTTGGATGAGCAAGTATCCCACTGCTACAGCCTCCAGAGGTATGTATTCACAAACCTCCCACAGCGAGAGATTATCAAAAATGGTGTGTACCAATTCATCTCTCCCTGTATAAACAAAAAAAAAACCTTGAGGCTCAGAATAGCATGCATACATTGAGACGATTACCTAAGCTTATCATTATGCATTCAAGAGGTGCAATGTGCCATAACAACAACCACAACATCCTTCGTTTATATTCACTACATGTCAGGGCAGTTCCTCGGGCATAGCATCAGTCAGAGTAAAAGCCAGCAAAGCTTGTTGGAGCATAATCACAAAGCAGTGTACAGAGAATACGCACAAGTAAACAACAAGACTTTTGGTGCATTAATGCAGTATTATAATTAACAGTAATACAAATTCCAGGCATATGAACAAATCCATACATTTTTGGATATCCAAAATCCCATACTCCGGCTTCAATAAAATTCCAAAATGTTTCATATTTCAGTTACAATAATTCTCATTACATAATAGATGTACCTGTATACCATACCAAATCTAGGAAAAATCCAGTTAAATCTGAGGTGCACAAACACACAATATAACAAGAAGATTTATTGCAATATTTTGAAATCAGTCAACCATTTTATCTGTATCATGAGTATCATCTGGTTTGCTTTTGTAAGTTCATTGTTACTGCAACAAGCTTTGGGCAAGTAGATGGGTTCAACATTTTAATTTAACTTCTTGAACTAGTCCCAATTCCCACATTTGTTCCCAAAGCTCTGCCCCAGGACCTACGGTGGTCAGTAGAAGAAAGTTTAGCTAGAGTTACCAAATATCACAAATATTAATATTGTGATGCTCATGGACACACTGAGTTCCTACAAGGGTACTGAATTCCCTCCAGATGGATTCCTCCTATGGTGCCAATTTTATTTTGAAAGCCTGGTGGACTCTAAGCCCAAGGAGAGTGAATGGCTGAGGTTGATGTTGTCCCGGCTCAGTGGCTGAGCATGCCAATGGGCTAAGAACCTGGTCACCCAAAGACACCCAAGCCTGGAAAACACACCCAAGTTTGTTAGCCTCCTGAAATGGGTGTTCTGACTGCCCAGCCTCCCCTAATAATTTTTAGGGGTGGGGGTAAAAGCCTGCATGTTGGCCGAACCCATTTGGCCGAACATGGTTAGTGGCCGACGGGACTGTCTCCCACACCAAGCTCAAGTTAGAGGCTGATGGCATGGCCTTCCAAGCCAAGCTTACGTCAGCTGCCGACAAGTTGGCCTTCCATGTCCACCCCTGCATTGCCATCAAACCTTGGAGAGGACATCTGCAAATCTGTCATATGCCTGCTCCCCAACTCCTCTGGAAAAAGTGGGCATTCTGGACAATGCCTGCCTCAGAATGCTGGGAATCTTGTGGACATCTTATTTTACCCAGGGGTGTAGGACCACCTTGTTTTGGGGGGGAAGGGGCTTCTCAGCAGACATCACAGTTCTCAGTGTTATGGCGAATACATCTGTGTTGTCTAGTGTTTGTTTACTTTGCCATGTGCATTTTGTTTTGGTTCATGTCTTGTCTCTGCCCATGTCTTGTCACTGGTTGTCTTCCTAGTTTATCATAATTAGTTTCACATGTTTTCAGTTTGCCCCTTGATTTGTCTTTGTATATAAGCCCTCATGTTTCTATGTTCATTGCGAAGTAACAGTCAGTGTTTTTGTGCCTGTCATTACCAGTTAGTCATAGTCACTTCTCGTTTGATCTGTGCTCTTTGCCTAGCCCAGTATATGTTGTTTGTACATCCCCTGACATTTGCGTGTTCACTGATCTTTTTTGTGTCACTTTTTGGATCTGTTTGCCAGCTTGCTTAATAAAGCTTTTGTTTACCTGCATCTGTGTCCATATATGCCTCCTGACAGTAGACCACAAGTTTCTAGTCCCGCTGGTTCATTTGAACTTTGCTGCATAATTATAATAACAAATATGCTAAACTTTTCTATCTGTTTTTCAAGACCAATGCTCCTTAGTAATAATTAAGTATCTGATATAATCCCATACTACTGAAATGCACTTAGGTTACAGCATGACATTTTCACTGCATTCATGAAACTTTATCATGTGACAACTAAAAGTCAATGCAACTCAGTTAAGCTGATGGATGTTAACATTTGCAGACAAATTGGCCTGGATGACATTGTTCAGTCTATAGGAAACAGTTTGTTATTGAGCATGATGATCATTATTTACATTTACACAATTGACTGACAATAGAGTTAAGCAAGGACTTTATGCAAGGATCAAACAGAGGTAGCTGGGATTTGAATTCAGAATCTTTGGTTCAGTTCCAAAGTCTTAAAATCCAAGACACTATTGTTCCTGACAACAGAACAATTTGAAGTTTCTGCCAGACCTGATGCAAATTACTAAATGTTTCAAAACCATACACCCATCAATAACTCCATCCACCTATCCATCTATCCATTTTCTGTACCGCTTATCCTACAAAGGGTTGCGAGGAGCCTGGAGCCTATCCCAGGGGACTTGGGGCACAAGGCAGGGGACAACCTGGATGGGGTGCCAACCCATAGCAGGGCACAATTACACACACACTCACACACCCATTCACACACTATAAACAATTTGGAAATGCCAATCAGCCTACAGTGCATGTTTTTGGACTGGGAGAGGAAACTGGAGTACCCGGAGGAAACTCCCGAAGCATGTGGACAACATGCAAACTCCATGCACACAGGGTGGAGGTGGCAATCGAACCCCCCAACCATGGAGGTGAAAGGCAAACGTGCTAACCACTAATACACCATGACCCCCTCCATCAATAACTCTTATAACTAATAACTCTGCTTCCTTTCTGCAGTGTATGATGGGCATGTTTACTCCACTCAACCCTAACCTACCTTTTACATATATTTAATGATGTCTGTATTTTTATGGAGTTTTCGTCCTAGACTTGCACGAAAAGCTGAAAGGCTGAAAGTGACTTGACTGTATGGCATTCCTCCAAATTTTGATTAGCAAAAGATCAAGCAAAAGATTTTAGTCCAGTCTAACTGGGCTGTTCCAAAAGCTTCAAGAAAGCAGACACTGTCAAGTCCAGTCACAACCATGTTTGTGCTATAAGCCCAAGGAGACTTAACCGACCCCAGTGAACCCTGCAGTCAGAAATGTTTACCCAACATAATCAAGGTCAACCAAAATTAGCTGGTGTTTATTAGTAGATTTATTGTAACACAGTTTTTACATACATAAATAAGGGTACAGCTTACCAAAGCTCAAGCCATGATGAGGCTTTTTAAAAAAGTATTCTAGGGTCTGATAAACATGCTAAATTATATTGAGGTCCCTATGTTCCTGTTCTAATTTTTTCTGCTCCCATATAATTCCCCAGTGAAATAGAGTAGCCTTCCTTTCGTTACATAAGTGTCTGCATTTCATTACCACACATAAGCTGAAACTGATTCTCAAATGGTTCTCTGCTTCTTATATAAGTGCCTTACATAGGGCATGAAATAATGATTCCTACTCCATATGTTATGTCTAATAGGGGCCGATATGGGATTCAGCCTGGGGCTGTGCAAGTGTGTAACAGCATGATGCTAATATGTGTGGCTGAGAGTGTTTTTGACAAGGACTTGTTAATAACAACATGGAGAATAGTATATCATTTATATGCATGATAGATTTTAATATGAGCTTTGAAAGAATCTGTCTATTCAAATTTTAATTTAACAAATTAGCTTACTGATTTTCTCCTTCTTTCAGCTCCCACATGCAACTGTAGTAGTAGTAGTAGTAGTAGTAGTAGTAGTACAGTAGTTTAAGCAGATGTATATAAAATATACAAATTATCAAAGGTGAACTATTTGCATGCCCTCTTAATGCACTTCTAAATCCCTAATAGACTTTCAGGGTAGGTGAGTGTCTCTGCCTTATCTCTGTGCTTGTAGTGCCTCTCTGACATTTCACTAGCCCTGAGTGTTTCAGCTTCAGTGCCATCATAAATCAGGCTAATGGTGTATCCAGAGATGGGTGGAGAGGGAAAGGAGTTTACCTCCACACTGCTCTAGAAAACATCATTGTCTCTGACATTTTTTAGCAAATTGAGTGCCAAGAAAATAAACTGTTGTTCATTTTTATACCCTAAATACCCTAAACTTTGGCAACACAGGCTGAGACATTTAAATAAAAATATTTACTGCTTACCTTTTTAAAGATTTATTTGATATTTCTAACACTAAACTCAGAGTTAATTGAGATTACATATTTCATGCCTGAATAGCCAATGTAATTCCAGTTGTAGGAAGACTTGCCCTCACTATGCCAACTGAAATTGTGTAAGGGCAGACAGCCATTGTTTTTGTTTTGTTTTTGGTTTTTTGTTTTTTTTGTTTTTTTAGATGGCTCAGTGCACTGTCAGAGCACACAGATAGCAGTTAAAGAGCTTATTTCCCCAAATCTCTTTATCCTCTCCAGACCTGTGAGATGCTGACAGAAAGTCAGCTAACTTTAGCCAGTGGCAGCTGCCTTGGTTTTGCATAATTAATTATTTATGCCACACCAGACACCATAATTACCATCCAGATGAATATGATATTCTAATCAGGCATGCTTTAATTTTAATTGCCCTCCAGCATTGAACTGTCAGCTTTGGCTTGGCTTGATAAAGTAGAGAGACTCATGAAACTCTATTAGACATCTGCTTTAAGACCATTGCCTTTGCTAGCCATCACCTGCTGCCCTAAAAATCAATAGCGCTAGTGTGTGTGGGTGTGTGTGTGTGTGTGTGTGTGTGTGTGAGAGAGAGTGTGAGAGAGAGAGAGAGAGAGAGAGAGATTATCCATTTCTTAGTGGAAAGCATATTTTGTCCCTGAGTAAAGACACTAGAAAGAGGATTTTATGGAATGAGGTTTTCCTGCTGCAGGATCATTTTGGTTGGCTTAGATTTACTGTATATGAGAGCTTTAGAATAATAAGCCAATGACAGATGGGGTTGTGAAGACAATCAGCCAACCTCATATGGCAGTGAGCGTCCGTGCCCAGAACATAGGAGGATTACTGGAGTCTCTTATGGTAACTTACTTGGAATCTGAACTAGGAGCATGTACAGTTTTTACTTCGGCATGAAACTATTTACATTTACTTATTTATTTGGCATTTGTTTAATTTTTTTAATCCAAAGTGACTAACTATATACAGCACAAGTCCACAGCTATGATAAGGGCCATCTTTAAATCAAAGGTGACTAACTAGGAAGTAAAATAGGAGACTCCAGTGCAATGCCAAGAGCTACAAAGTGCAACACGTACCAATTAAAAGGATCAAAGTAAAGTCCATTTTATATAATGAGAAGGTGAGAATGCAGATATCAAATGATGTAAGCATAGTGGTGCAGCTGTTTACAGATCCAGGATTTATGGTTCAATCCTGAGCTCAGATTTCTGTCTGCCTTGGAATTCACATGTTTTCCCTGTGTCTGTGTGAGTTTCCTCTGGGTTCTTTGGTTTCTTCCCACCTCCCAAAAACTTGCTGTAGGTACACCTCAATTGTCCCTAGGTGTAAATGACTTGGACTGATGTCCAACCCAGGGTGTATTTCCACCTGATACCAAGCGTTTACAGGTTAGGTGCCAGATTTGTTGATATGACCAGGATGAAGCGGTTACTGAAGATGAATGTATGAAATTACAATGAAGGGGAGAAACAAATGTATCATAATGTTTAAGTTCAATTAAGACATCAAACAAAAGAGAGCATAAGGAGCATAATAGTGTATTATTAACAGAGGACCAAGTGTTCAAGGAAGAGTCTGAGATTCTTAAAGAGATTCTTCAAGATGAATTTAAGCTCCACCATCTCTTTATTCACAGACCACAGTATGTAGGAGTGTGAGGTTGAATGGGTGACACTATGTAGGTGGGTGTCATTCCATTGACAGGACTCAAAGCAGTCAACTAATGAGGATAGTACTCGATGTGGGTGGGTATATGTGTGTTATGTTGAGACTTGATCATCACCAGTCAGTAGAGTAGGTGGTATTGGTGGAGTATGGTGGATGTAAAGGAAAGTTATTGCTGTTACTAGTGACATGAAAATAGGTAGTATTAAAATTGTAGGGCTGGAAGAGAAAGAGGATGACAGAGTTCAGTTTTCAGTCAGATCTTCAGCATCATCAGCCTTTCTGCAGTACAGAAAGAGTCTCAAAAGCATGGGGATGAGTACACAATAGTCTAGAAAAGAGAAAACAAGGTCTTTAAAGACTAGGATTGGGTCAAAGTATGGAGAGTCTTTAGCTCCTGATTTACTAAGATCCCAATAAACATATGCTATTTTGCATATGCAATGATAAATCTCAACATAATGCTACCACCACCATGCTTCACTGCACCAGAGAAACTTTTTTTTGCCAAACTCCAAATAGGATTTCATTTGGCTTGCCCCTTCCATAGTGTTTCCATTTTTGAAGTGTCTGGGCTATGGTTGTCCTGTGAACAGCTTGTCCCATCTGATCTATGGACGTTCCCTTGGTTATAACACTACAAAATGTGGAAAAGTGGGGTGAAAATTTATGCAACACACTGTAAAACACAAGCTCACTAAACTGACACCACCAAATGTTAACAATGTTTCCTCTGGTCATGACCTAACCATCTACCTACAAGGGATACTCCTTTGAGAACAATGATTTACACATTTAGGAAAGGAATCCTATATCAAATTGGACCATAACCATCTCTGAACAGAGGGGAAGGTCTGCTGCACATAGTTACCATAGCACATGGAGTATGTTGCCATGGGAACCATAACGCAAAGAGGGGATCCATGACACATAGAATGACAGATATGTTTGATATATTACCAATAATTAATGGTAGTATGTACATTTGAACTTTTACTTATTAAGCAACAATTATATTTAAATGAAAAGCCATTCATTATCTGTTCTTCCTTAACACTCTGTGAATGAAACAACCATTTCAAATAATGACAGAAGTACACTGTTCTTAATTGTTTTGAGTTTTGGCACGGTTTTGTGCTGAAAGCACCTCAGTCAGAGTTTGATCTGGCACTTCCTGCTGTTCAAGGGAGCGGCGCTGATTTTCTGTTTAAGGCTTCAGTAACAGCAGCTTGCTTTGCCTTACAGCCAAGCTTGGCTCTAACAGTGGAGAGGAACAAAGCAGCCTGTCTCAGTGCTAATCCTGCTTCCAAAGGCTCATGTTCACAAGTCACAATAAAGCAGCCAATGATTTTGAACCTCTGGTTGATGAGGGGCACATGTTTCTTTTTGCCTAAGGTCAACTCAGAAAAGTCTAATGAGTCTGTTGATTGGCTCAAAAACTTCAATGCAGATGCCATGCAAGGTGAATTCAGACTCTGCTCTGTGGCATAAGGTCTGCTTTCTTGCTGCAACATTTTCCCATGGCTACGACTACACACTAAGGATAACTCCTTGAAAATAATTTTGGAAGTTACAAAATGAACCTATCTTCTCTTGAGAAGTTATATCTAATCTGAATTACATGAAACTGGACTTTTTCAGTGTGCCTGATCTTTCGCTGATTTAATTTTCCTCCAATTAAAAGCCTTGCTCAGATCACGTAGTGCATTAATCGGGGGAAAGGGTAAAGACAATAATTAGTGGTAAAAGACTGACTGATTATATGGTGTATGGAGAAGCCAGAGAGGGCATTAGCAACAAAGTTGGGATACATTTCTGCAGATTGCTCTAAAGCTTTTGGTGGGAAGTTTGGTTAAACTTGATTAAATGACCTTTCATATGTCTTCCTAATATAGCATGTACTGTTTATCCATCTGTAGGCATACTTGTTCATCTTCAATCTCATACATTTGACTGACACCAGAACTGAGCTCATTAGAGCGCTGCTACACTAAGCTGACAGTCCTTCTCATTAATGTTGTCTTATTACCATGATTGCCTTATCTGAAAGACCTGAACTGTAAGGATGGCCTACAAAGCTTCACAACCAGCTTAATTTATGCTAATCCACCCACAAGCCTCGGGTTATCTATAGACATTCCATGAATACATATTGGATGCAAACAACCAGGGAATCCATAAGGTGCAAATATGACTTCCTTTCAAAGTTTCACATGTACAGTGAATCGTTTCACTGTGAATGTACAGTGAATCTGTTTAAGTACAGGCAGGAAGTCCTTTTTTGCTTGTGCTGATAACAGGTGCTGGCGCTCACAGCTCACATTCCCATGTTTCACTGTTACTCGTGCTAATAGATTCAGTATTATATCTGTTATGGTAATCAATTTGTTTCCTGTCCTTTTAAGTGATGCTATTGAATGAGCCTTCACAATCCCTCTGAATGTGGCCACTCAGTGCTAGCAGTCAACATGGGGTATGCGTCCATAGACTAAATTGAGCCCTCTGAGACCACTCACCAAGAGAGAATGATTGTTAGGTTAAAGCGGAGGATAACAGTGATGGGTGCCAAAAAGCAAGATCAGGATCAGGCTAGCTAAGCTCAGCACAGTAGGCAGACCTAGCCAATATAAACTGAAGCTTGTGAT
This sequence comes from Ictalurus furcatus, assembly GCF_023375685.1. Classification (NCBI taxonomy): domain Eukaryota; kingdom Metazoa; phylum Chordata; class Actinopteri; order Siluriformes; family Ictaluridae; genus Ictalurus; species Ictalurus furcatus. The sequence goes on along the minus strand of NC_071263.1, from coordinate 12,419,174 downwards.
GGTGAATAAGTGTGGACAGACAGGCTCAGATAGTAATGAGAAAATGTGAGCAGAATACTAATATATGGTACTAAAGGATTACATTGCTGGGTACAGGATGAAAGAAGAGCTCTTCTACAAATGGTTGAAGGCTTCATAAGGATTTTAAAACATCTGAAAAGAAAAATCTTTTTTTACGATGACATGCAGACAATGAAATTCAGCAAACATTGGCATAAAGATTAGGATGTTATCATTTAAGCAGTGTGGTGAAAAAGCAAACTATAATATGTTTTGCTCTGTTAAACACCAGAAGCTTCTCAGTGTTACAGAGAAACCAGAAACCACAAACTCCTCTGTTCTGAAAACTCCTGATATGGAACATTTACTGACTTTTACAAAGCACTTCCAGAATACTTAATCTATTCATTTTTAGACTTAGAATTTGTTGCAGACCCACCATACGAGTCACTGTGAATTATCTGTTATTATCGAAATTATAACATATAAGAAGAAGCACATTAATACAAAACTATAATTTATGTTACAGCCGAGAAATATTGCCAGAGCCGTGCTGTCATAGAAATTGAATCCACACCTTCAGATTCAAGAATCAATTCAGATTCAAGAATCTATTCATTTTTAGACTTAGAATTTGTTGCAGACCCACCATACGAGTCACTGTGAATTATCTGTTATTATCGAAATTATAACATATAAGAAGAAGCACATTAATACAAAACTATAATTTATGTTACAGCCAAGAAATATTGCCAGAGCCGTGCTGTCATAGAAATTGAATCCACACCTTCAGATTCAAGAATCAACCAGGGCTGTGGTATAAAATATTATTATTGACATCTGGTTTGAACGAAGAAGGGGTTTTTGCCTAAAATATTCCATTAGTATACAGGGAAATACTCTTGCTTTAACATTCACAGTCTTTGTTGAAGCACGGCTTCTTCCATCCAGCCTGGGCAATTACATTGTTGTGGCTACAACTAGATACTACTGTTTGGATGCCTACACACAACTATGTGTTTACTGTGGCTGTTTTGATTGGACTGATCTTGTGAGGTGTTCATATATTGTCAGTGTACATATGACAATCTAAAGAAAACAGTATGTTTTATTGTCCTGGGGTATTTTTCAGTACTAGTAATATACTGTATGTCTGATTCAATACAGTACATGAAGCAGTGTTGTGCATGGGTAGGGATCAGGAAACCGAAGGTTTTGGGGCATGTCTTAGTTTGATTAATGTATAGTTTTATAATTATGTCAGGTATGATGTATATAATCAATAGATAGAGTATGACAGATATTAGAAATATCAAAAATGAATGGGGTCTGCTACCTACCACCTTCACCTCTCTCTCATCCGCACATTCTCAGCTCTATCTAACTCACCTTTCAGTTCGACTCCTGCAACTGCCAATACCACTTCAAATGATTTCCTCACTATTTATGTTGTTGACTGCAATTATAATTCAAAACAAAATTGACATTACAATCATTAGAGTTACAATTATTGAAATTACTCAAATTGCTTATTTAGTAAGTCATTTATTGTTGTAATTAATTTCTGCATTTAAATCACAATGTTTCACCTTCATTAAAATTCATTTAAATCTACAATGCTCTATACAGTTCCCTGATTTACAATATGAATTATCCAGTGTAGGTTAATCAAAGATCTGCCTCAGATAAATTAATAATTAATTCCTTATTCTTATATTTATGCAAAATTTGTTGAGTAAGATTTTAAATCAGTGCTGTTTTTTCCAGAGTATAGGTTCAAATTAAAATCATAAAGGTTTAGGTCAAGGATCAGCACCTAAAGGTGTTCTGAAAATGTACTTAAATACATTACTATATTGTTATACACTTTGCATATATGTACATAAAGTCTATGTAAATAACAAATGTATTTTTTAAATTAAACTAAATGTACATTTCACATAATGAATTTTTTTAAAAGTGTACTATAATGCAATTTTATTGACAGTGCAATCAAAGTATACTTGCTAGAATTTGAGATGAATTTGAGTATTTTTAGCATGATTTAATTGAGTACATGCATTTGAAAATATACTTTATATGCAGTTCGCTGTATTTTATATATAATTAAATTCACTTGTTTTTAATTAGGATGTCTTCACTTCCATATGTATTAATATGCATGAGACTAGAATGTCATACACACCATCACATTACGTACCTATACAGTTTTCCTTTGCTTTCCTGTATTTCAGTCACTAATGTCTTTGTTCAAGCTCAGTAACTTTCTTTATTTTTCTTTGTAGTTATCAGTGGAACGAGTGATTGCTTATCTTTCTCATTTGCATATGGAGATAACTGTAATATGGCGTAGGCTAATCCACCTTCTAAGCAGTGGGTAGTGGATAATTTTTAGTTTGCAATGAAATGAAATGAAATTTGTATGAGCACTGAGTTGAATCATCAGCAATATTTACTAGAAGAAAGTTATTATTTCCAGTTATCTATAATTGTGTGTTTGGTTTCCTTAATTTGCATATATAGATTGCAGTAATAATGTCTCATTAAGTGATATGATTTGGTTAAATGGACTTCTTATGGTGCTTGGTTATGTACAAAGGTGGTAAACAGTGGTAAGCAGTGAAAGGAAATTCCAACTGTATCACTTGTTAAAATGTTTATTTATACTATTTATGGAACACAATGTTTAATTATTTTACATCTGTCTTAGTGTCCATAGAATGTCATAAATCTTTCAGAAATCTTTAATCTTTGTTATATAACACTGAGGTGAACAAACCTTTTTATAAAGCTGTTTCTTAGTTCAGTGAGAGATTTGTGGAGGGAGGCTGTTTAGACAAGCCATCATGTTAACTCCAAACATGGAAAATGCTTGTTGAACATGGGTACAAGTGTGTACAGGGTATTAAGTGCCTCATTGGAAAACACAATTATCATACTGCTTCATGAATCGGATTGAGACCGATTCCACTGTTTACTGTTTCGCTACGAATAAACAACTCATTGCAAGCTTTATGAACTCTGCTTTTGTTACTGACTCAGAATGTTTGAGCTGTTTATGAATTTAAAGAGGGAAATAAAGGAATGTGTGATAGTGACACCTTATTGATCAGGAATCACATCATGAATCTTTTATTCTAATGGGATATACATTAAAACACACAACACACACAGGATCACTATGAATAAAATTGGCACTATTCTTATGATTCCAGCTATTATGAATTCAGATTGTGGCTGTAAATGAAGCTCATGTTGTTTTATTGTATTTCAGGCCCAGCATGAAATGTAAAGTGACAGTAACCTGTGTGTAAGTATTTAACTAGACAACTTATTTTTCCAATCTATGTCCATCAAACTACAGCAATAGTTTGTCCGGGGGGGGAGTAACATATTAATAGGATACATTTCATACTCCAAGATGATTAGGCAAACTTACCAGCCAATTTCCTTATAAAACTGACCAAAGTGTATGTGAGACTACTGATAGGTTTAAAATAAAATAAATAAATAAATTTTAAAAACAAAGGGTTGTCACACCAAATTTTGATTTTGTTAACTTTTAACATAGTAATGTATGATTTCTTTATTTTTTATTATGTACAGCATTGTTTTTTACATGTGCCTATAACTATGAAAATGACACAGTTGAATTGTAAATAAACAATTATAATAATAAAAATATACCAACTGTATTGTATCTGAATTCCTTGCACAAAACCTCTAAAAGTAGGTCAGTAAAAAAAGTCATGGGATGTTTCCTATATATAATAAATGCAGCCTTAACAAAATGCTAAACAGTGAGGTGTACAAAATCCAAAATTATTGTTAACCTTTAGAGCTTGAAAGTTTTTAAGTTTTCTTAAGTAGTACAGTGTTTTGTCTGTAAAGCAGTGGTTTTAAAATGGAACACCTAGACCGTACTAACAGCATTGAGCATCTAGTAAGGCTGGATGTTGGGCTATTCTGCTATGAAGAAAATTTCACACATCTTTACACACTTATGTGGATGACCATCCTCAGTCTTCTTCTGCAGACCACATGTTTTCAACATTGCAAAACATGTAGATTTGTGTCCCATAACCATTTCTTCGTTGATGTTGATGTTTGTGATCATTGTCTTGTAGAAAAATTGTCTACAACCAAGTCTCGACCTCTAACAGAGGCAACAACAAGGTTTAGGGCAAAAATATCTTAGTGGGCTAAAATTTATGACGCCCCTAGATTTGGTCCCCAAAGCACTATTGATCCACCACCATTTTACAGTGGGTATCAGGTGCCTTTCCTTGTTTGCAGTTTCCATTTTTTTTAACCAAACATGCCTATGGCTTGTGGTTCAGTAGTTAAAGACTTTGGGTTACTGACCAGAAGGTCAGGAGTCCAAGCTCCAGCACTGCCAAGCTACAACTTGAGTAAGGCCCTTAACCCCATCTCCTCCAGAGCTGCCATGTCATGGCTGACCCTATGCTCTGACCCCAGCTTCCTAACAAGCTGGGATATGTGAAGTGCTGTAATGTAACAAATAAAGGCTTTCTTTGTTAAAGAAGACTTCTTTCTTCTTGTAGTTTCACTGATCCTTTATGAAATTTGTGAATGTTTTGTGGGCTTACCTCAAGAAAGGCTTCTTTCTTACAATCCTTCTAAATAGTTTTCCTTTCCGCCCTTTTTTAGGATGTATTACATTCCACTGAGTTTCACATCAATGGTCATTTAAAATACGATATTGAAATTACTTTTTATGAGATCATAATAATAAAATAAATGCTGAAGTTGATTGAAAATTTATTGCTCATTCATTAATTTTTTCACCTTCAGTAGCTGCTCCATCCTGGTCATGGTGGATCCAGTGCCTACTTGGGGAACCCTGTAATACCCTGGAATGTGGATGGGATGCCAGTTCATTGCAAGGCAACATGGGCCAACACATTCACACACTCATTCACACCTAGGGACAATTTAGCTTATCTAATCCGCCTAACTGCATGTATCCTTAACTTTACCATCCACCAGACATCAAGCGTGCAAAGTCAGTATTACTCTATTTTTCACAAGAACCTCACTGACTGTCAGTTTTCTAGTGCACAAGCAACAATGCCTTGTTTTCTTACTGATGTATATATTTTTTTCCAACTTCATTGCCTGTGAACTATAAAACATAACACGCAGACTCATTAAATTAATTGAGCAATGAAATTTGAAATTAATCACCCTGTGAGCAAATCAACCTCACATGACCATGCTTTTGGATTACAGTATGCATTCTTCCATCAGAAATTATGCCTATTTGACACTGTTGTAATGGGTGCAAAACTGTTACTGCTAAAGGAGATTTTCATGTGCAGACTATGAACATGTCTTTTGGATTCATGAGCTACAAATTATACATCTAAATTATACAAGTGTAACTCAAATGAGCATTTTCTTAAATGTACAGTTTGCAGAAGTGTTTCTAGACCTGTAATATTAATTTAGCTTCAAATATGCCTACGACGAGAACATAATATGTTATATTGCATAGGAACGGATCTTGCTTTCTTCTTCTTTTCAGGCTTCTGTTTAGAAAGCTACGTTTTCAACACAGGTCGGTTGGGGAAAAGGCAAAGACTTGTTAGTTTTTTCAATACAAATGTGAGTTCCCTCTTAGGCCTCGGTTATGCTTGATGTGTGACTACATGTATGTGTGCAGATACTCGCCTGTGTACAATGGTTGGACAAAATAATGAAAACACCACATTAAAAGTATCAGCTATGAAAGAGGTCTGACAATTAGCACTTCGATATGTGAGATTTCAAAGCAACATCAAAGCATCAATTCAAAGCATCTGGATGGATTTATGTTCAAGAGGAAACCAAGGATGCTTTTTGCCCACAATGTCTACTGCCAACTGTTAAGTACAGTGGTCCAGTGATGCATTATGCATGGTTGTATAACAGCCAAAAAAAATCTGAGGTAATTTTACATGACCAGGTGCACCCTATGCTTCAAACACTCCCATATTCCCATATTCCAAGATCATAATACCTCCATACAGACTGTTAAAATTACACAAGTGGTTTGATAAACACCAGAATTAAGTCAAGTGCCTTCCATTGCCTCCCCAGTCACCAGATCTAAACATCATTGATCCTTTATGGGAAGTTCTTGAGCTCAGAATGCAAAGCAGATATTGACTTAGTTCATCCCTCAAAGAACTGCAAGATTTTCTTCTTGATGTATGGTCCAGTAGCCCAACAGAAGCAAATCAGGATTTCCATGACAGCAGTCCAAGAAGGATTAAAGACAAATGGTGATCCTGCTTCTTTTTACATCCTTGATATTAATATACAGTATTGTTACTTATTTCACTTATTTTGTTCATCATCTGTACCTGAATAAATGAGTTGAGAAACATAATGAGTGCAAAGACTTCCAGACAGATGTACTGTACAGCACACTTAGCATTCTACCATACTCTTTGGCATGTACAAAAATGCTGAAAAGGCTCAACTGATCTTGATTTTGGATGAAGATAGCAAGAGGAAAAGATCTAAGTGTCTTTGAAAGAGAATCATTATTGGGGCTGAATGGCAGAAGCTTCAGTAACAAAGACTGCTCAACTGCAAGAACAGTAATGTGGCTTAAGACCATACTATAACACTGTGTTGCTTTTTCCTTTAATTTGTCATCCGTTTGTATGTAGATATATACAGGCTAATGCTGTCTGATGGACAGGTCCACTCCTGTGATAATACAGAATATTAAAGCTTTGCATATGTGCCAGGCATCTGCCGAATGAGAAACGAACTGTCAGAACCTCCGTCTGTCTGAGTGAATAATTGGCATGAATTAGAAAAGATGAATGCATGTGGGTACGTCTCTATACCAAGTTGCCTTCTTAACCCCCCCCCCCCCCCCCCTTTTCCTGTAGGCCTCCTGGGATGAGTTGAGCTCAGACCGGCCCCCACTGCTCCTGGCTGTATGTGCATGCATTACAGCCAATATCCTGCTCTTGCCCACAAACTTTAAGTACCCGAATAAAATATAATTGGTCGTCTGGAGGCAGATGCTATATGTCATACCTACATTCTGAATGCTGAACCCATTTTCTCTCTTCTTTTTTTTTTGTTTGTAACAGATGGCATTTGTCCACAGGTCTTGCGGAACTAGTGCCTCTCAGATAATGGCAGAGTTTAAAATTCAGCAGCATATGTGATCCAGCAGGGGTGTTAGTCATGGTGTACTAGCTAAATCCCAAACAGGTTGTAAAACCAGGTCTGCCACTTGTGTCTCTGTCTCGCAAAATGCCCTACTTTCACATAGCATATATAAATTTGCAGAGCATGCATTGCTACAGGCTACCTAACAGAGTTAGTCACATAAAAAAAAAGCCCTGATCAGGGATTCAGCACTGCTACAGCAGACATGGTACTACTGATAAGCCAGGCCAGTCTTGTACGTAGCACTACTCCTGCATGTGGAAAAAAACAACATGTTTTAAGGGAAATGTCATGATACTTATTAATGCTTATCCCTGTTGACTTTCACCAATTAATCCATCTCACTGACATCAAGCAAAATTAGTAATAGCATCAGTCAGATTGTTTGTGCTTTGCTCTGTTCTCACAAACATTACTAAGAGGTTAGCCAATCATGCCTGAACTGTACAATGTCAAGCAAACCAGATTTATTAAGGCCTTTTAAAAACCTGGAATTCCTGGGTGCCCTCCAAAGTGTGAACGAATTTCTTCAAGGGCCAATGCATCATTATGTATTGACTAAGAAGATATAAACCAGCTTAATAAACTCAAGACAATGGGAGAGACCCTGTAAAATAATTCATCTTCAGGGGAATGAAATACACCATAAAAGTTGGTGCTTTTACAGGAATCCTTCACTTCTACAACCTCTCTGCAGAGGAGTGATAGATTTTCAAGAGAAGCTTTTACCTTTTACAAAACACTTCTAAACACCCAAACTCAATCACTCACCTCCAGGATTTCACAATTCTGCGATCACAGAAATGAATGCAAAATCAAGCAAACTTCGCAATATTTGTAGGAGCCGATTTTCTGCAGTTTTGGACCAAGATTCATCATATGATGTCATCTCAATGCACATTCAGCCAGTGCCCTCTTCGATACATGTATGGCAAACATGAGTACAGCTAAAAGGTCTCATTTACCAAAAACATCACTGCAAAAGACAAAACAATTTCATGAAATTGTAGATTTGTCAATTCAAGTAGATTTCTGAAAAAAGCACAAAACATTCTGCAAGTTGAATTGCAAATTTTGAGAAAAGCCGCAGAAAAATCAAGCATTTTTGGCCGTAACAATCAAAAATGAATACTTATCAAAATCCTGTATGGACTGACTCACAGACTCAGTAACTACTTATCCCGGTCATGGTTGTGGTGGTTCCCAGGAACAAAGATGGGACTCCAATCTGTGAATGAGGTGTTTAGGAGGTGGGAAGAAACCAAAGAACCCTGAGAAACCCCACATGAAAAACATGCAAATTTCTACACATAAGTTAACCTGAGCTCAGGATCAAACCTGGGACCCCAATGCTATGACATACCAATGCCACCCACTGTGCCACCTTATCAATTACACTGGATATGCTAAATAGTTGCATACCATAGTAAGGAATAAAGGACAATGAGACACGCTGTCATAGAAAAATTATTCATAATGGGGGTATTTTATTCCTCTAATACCACAGCAATTTGCCAATTATAACCATTTTTAATTTATTAATTAACGGAATATCATGAGCTTTATCTGTTAGTTACATTTAATATTGTGGTAGTGGCTACAAGAAAAGTTAGTTCTTGTCATCAGTTACATTATAACTCTTATTTGTTTTTTCTTTCTCTTGAACTTACCAAGACAGAAAGCACAGCTTGTTGTGTTACAAAGAAACCAGAAAGCAAAAAAAACAAGCATCTCTTTATGGAAACCTTCACCATATCATAACAATTACATGTTTTTCTTTGTTAAATAGCAACTTTTATCTAGATTTTGCATTGTGTATATCCCTGTGAATGAGTTCTTACTACAGAAAGGACAATGTATTAGATTTAGCACATTAATATATACCTAAGCATAATTTGAATTATAGGCAGAACTACTGTCAGAGCTGTGCTGTAATTGAAAATTAATCAGCACCTTACAACCAATCAGATTCGAGAATTCAATAATGTTGCAGTATAATCTGGATTAACTAAACACTGGCTCATCTATCCAGGTCACATTACTACTCATCTCATAACAGATAGGAACCCAGCCAGCATGTAAGATTATCTTGTTTATAAATTGACTCTACATTTAAAATGCCATTCTCTTTGGAACTGTTCATCTGTGCAGTACTATAAAAGACAAATGGAAAGGCAGGAAGGATGTGTCACTTGTTTAACTGGCACTACTTCTGAAAGCAAGAGTCCCTGATGAGCCCTTTCAAGCAATCAGGACAACCCTCTTAAAGCTATTATATGATCTTGCAGTTAACATGCTGTTGCCCCGTTAAAGCAACCTACTTAAGCAAATTACGTTAAGAAAGTTATAGGCCTCTCATGAGGTTCTCATCTCTAATCACCTGGGCAGCTTTAATGATCTTCAAATTTCCAGAAATGTCTGGATGCTATTAATCCTACTATAGATTAGAATTAATCTGCTGCCCACTAGCTTGATGCATGCTGGAAAAACGTTTCCCTTTATATTTGGGCATTTCTTATGTGGGCTTTAGTAACCAATGAAAAGACTTGAAGGGCTCTATAATGGCTCTCATCCTGTCACAGAGGGTTTTTGAGGATAACCAAGCCATTAAAAAGGACTATGGTGTGAGAAGGCAGGAGGGTTGATTCACATCTCATTAATCTTGTTATTTTTTACATAACAACTTGAAATGTGCTTTAAGGGCAGGAAAATGTGAATGCTTCCTGATGTGGAGCAGGAGCTTATGGATGTGCAATCGTTTTCCCAACTGCCGTTACCAGCTATTTGGGCTACACACCGGGATTGTGCATGGCTCTTGGGAGTGCCACATGTGGAAATGCACACTGGGGCAGTAGAAATAAATTCTAAGTGGCATTACACAACCCTCCCATGAGAGCGGTCTTGAACCAGACTGTAGATTTTGGTCTCACTATTCTTCGTCTTAACTGCCGTCCTGTTTAACACCATTCATACTGTCTGAAGGAGTTATTCCAGACTGGTCAAGGCAATGCAGCAGGCCACATCAATTTTGCAAAGAAGGAATAGAGGGGATAGTGTTCTGCTCGGTTAAAGCTGTGGGCGCTTACTAAAGTGCAAGCTATATATCATGGTCTCCATAAATATTGAAACAAATTATTCTACCATATTTCCAAAACCTTTCAATTAAAGATATGCACATGATACAAAAATTTAAGAATTATTTGTCCTATTTGCAGCCATTACACTTAAAATAAAAAAGGTGAGAACACTACAAAGCATGCTATTAGCTAAAGGCCCATTTACTGTATATGTATTGCACTTCTTTTAGAAAATACCAGTTCTTGTACCGTATTTTTGCATAGAACTCCTTTCAACCATTCTTCTTAATTTATAAAAATTTATCATACCCTTTATGGTCAAAAGTTTGGTGGACACGTTACCATGACACCTTTATGTGTTTTTTGAACATCTATTCCATATTTAGTCCCCCTGGAGTGTTATAATAATCTACACACTTCTTTGGAGGTTTTCCACTAGATTTTTAAACGTAGCTGTGTGGATATGCTCATTCAGCCACAAAAGTGTTAGTGAAGTCAAGCACTGATGTCAGGCAAGGAGGTCTGGCACATATTTGGCCTTCCAGTTCATCTAAAAGGTGTTCTTTGGGGTTAACGTCAGACAAGTCAAGTTATTCCACTCCAACCTTGGCAAACCATATCTTCATGACCTCAAATTATGCACAGAGGTATTGTCTCTTAGTTTCAGAATGACACCTAGATGAACACTTTACAGTTGGTTTTATGACCAAGTCATTTCCTTCAAATGCTACTGAAATTAGAAACATGTATACCAATATGTAACTTTAGAGACGGGCCCTTAATTTGCGAATACCAAACGTCCAAAGGCAAGCCAACTTTATGCCAGTCCGCTAGGTTGATCTTCTCTTGTGGCTTGTCAGCACAATCCCATCACTAGCGGCCGGCCCAGAGTAACATTACAGTAGTAACGGCAATACATTGCTCTTCCTGTGAGACCCAGATGTGAAGACTTGAATTTTAAGACCCGAATTTTAAGACCCGAATTTTAAGACCTGAATTTTTGCAGCCTGAATTCATGAGGATGAAAAATAATGTGTTGAAATATTACCTGACGAATAAAGAAGAAGTTTTTTTTTAACAACTGAATATTTTGGAACCATATTTTAGGAAGGTGAATATGTGTGCATTGAATTTTTAATGCTGGAATTTTGTTTTCAATCAAAATATACAAACCCAATGAATTGCAGAGGAAACTAATTCAAACATTGACATTGTTGCATTTTGTTTTTTTGTTTTTTTTTTTCTTTTTCAATTTGTGTCAAATTGCAGAGCAGAAAAATTCAAGTTTTGTTATTGCGATATGTTTTTATTCAATTTAAGTAATTCAACATGCCATTTTGCCTTGAGGATATTTGGCATTATTATACTTCCATAATTTTCACTAGTGTTCTCAGACTTTTGGACCCCACTCTATATCTTAAGTTATAGTGCTTTGCATGCAAAGTTCTTGTTATGTATTTTAGTATGGTCAAGACACCTCAGCTGAAAATATAGGGCATTTTGCACTAGGACTTATACATTACTGTTGTCAACTCTTGTTTTATAAATATAAAAATAATAGCAGACATTAAGGGTTTGGTCAAACTAATAACTGATTTAAAAGATCACTTCTGAATGTTGCTTAGCAGAGAAGTACAAAGATCTGTATTACTCACCTTATTATGGGCTTGTGTTCCAGACTTGGATTAAGCCTAATTTTTTACTTAATTGAACTGACAATGAGGTTTATCCTGGCTACTTTTCTACAGGAGAAATCATTTTAATCTCTATTCAGAAAACCATCTCAAGGGTTCCAGACCTGATTTCATTTGTTGCTCTGTAATCTCACAGTATTGAATTATTTTGCCAATGAAAAAACTATGCAAGGCTCACTTTCAATGCCTTCACACCATTTTTCTACTTGATTAATCAATAAATGCCCTGTAATTTTGCCCAATTAGTTTCACACACACACTTTCCATCGATTATAGGAAAAGAGATGGAAAAAAACATACTCCATTTTGATGCACACCACTGGCAGCCTGACACCTCATCAGGTGGTATTGATTAAGCCTGGCCACACAGGCTGAACTGAGTAGTGCTACAGCAGCATGCAGATCATTAAGCCTCAGTTTTGAGCGCTGTAGTCCCCTAGAGTGAGCCACCCTTCCCACCCTGTCTGCACTCGTCCTCCTTCTCAGTAATGTAGCGGCAATGACCCCCTGTTGGCGATAATGGGGTGAAAATCAAGCCCTGGCGTCAGGATGCATCTCATCCCCCAGGGTGATGGACCGCTGGTAATGAGGGCAGGCGCTGTCATCCTGCATATCAATGCAGTACGCACACATCACACACACACACACACACACACAAACACATCCAGTGACATCAGTGACAGTAGCGCTGCACAGATCTTATGAGTTTGATATTGTATGAGGCTACTCATAAAAGAATTTCATGTTTCTGAGAGATGCCTAATTAAGTTTCTTTCACCTTGTCCTACGTTGGCTGTGTTTACTTTTGTGAAGATTGTGTGGTTTATTAAACATGTGGTGCAATAAACATTTCTGTGTTTATGGGTTATTATTCATTTATTAGTATTAGTGAAAAATTGCATTTGGTGTACCATTTATAGCACGAGGCAACTAGTGGGAGCAGACAGATCAATACTTGAATTGCTAAACAAATTAATGTTTTCACATTGGCAGCCTGGGGAAGAAAATGTCTGAGAGTACTGAGAGTACAAATTACAACTGCACTTACAATCTGACCCCTGACCTCTCCCATTTGCAGCCCCTGTCTTTCTATGTCTTTTATTAATCACCAAAGCATGTGAGCAAGTTTTACAATATGCAGGCTTCTAGAAGGACACTTATTAATCTATATTGATGCATGGACCATAGTGTTGTTTCATGCATTTATTTGTTTTTGCTTATTTTTAATATTTTTAGTTGCATTTAAAAAGACACAAAACATGAATGTTTACTTTATGGCTAGCACCTAAAATGTACTATAATGTTCAAAATAATAAATGTTAGTATGTTGCTGCTTCACACCTCCAGGTCCACATTTCGATCCTGAGCTCGGATTACTGTCAATGTGGGTTTTCACATGTTGTCCTTGTGTTCATGTGCATTTCCTCCAGGTTCTCTGGTTTCCCCACGTCCAAAAACATGCTGGAAATTGAATTTATTGTAAATAAATTGCCCCTGATTGTGAATGAGTGTGTGAATGTATGTGTGCATGGTACTGTGCAATTGACTGGCATCCCATCAAGGGTGTATTCAAACCTCACAACCACTTTTCTCAGGATGGGCTCCAGATACCCTGATCCAGATAAAGCAGTTGCTGAAAGTGTCTGGGTGAGTATGTAAGTAAAAATAAATTTTAAAAAACTTGGATACAACAGGCTACTAGCCAGTGGGCATCTGGGAGACATGTGTACATAGCATATTTATAGAGCCTTTCACTTCATTGGCTTTGCTCGCATCTGCAGTGCCCTCCACTAATATTGGCACCCTTGGTAAATATGAGCAAAGAAGGCTGTGAAAAATTATCCTTTTGTTTAACCTTTTGATCGCTTGTTAAAAAAATTCACAAACATACTCTGCTCTCATGGATATCAAACAATTGCAAACAAAACACAGGTTTATCAAAAAAAATTATATAGGTGTGCAACAATTATTGGCACCCCTATGAATTCATATGTGAAAAATACATTTGAAGTATATTACAATTGATATTTTAAATTCTTGTAGTATACCTGGGTGAATAGGAACAGGAAATTGTTCAACCATGACATCCTGTTTCACAGGGGTATAAATATGTGGTAACACCTAGGCCTTAGTCATTCATATCAATGGGTCCCTTAGTCATTCATAACAATGGGACATACCAAGGAACATAGCTGTGATGTGCCGCAAAAGGTTGTTGAGCTTCACAAAATGGTAAGTGGCTATAAGAATATAGCAAAAGCATTGAAAATGTCCATGTCCACCATCAGAACAATAATTAAGACGTTCCAGTCAACTGGAAATGTTGTGAATCAACCTGGAATTGGACATGTGTCCATATTGTCTCAGTGCACTGTGAAGAGGATGGTTCGAGTGGCCAAAAAATCTCCAAGGTTCACAGTTGGAGAATTGCAGAAGTTTGTTGCATCTTGGACTCAGAAAGTATCCAAAACTACAATCCGAAGTCACCTACATCACCACAAGTGATTTGGACAGGGATGCAAGAAAAAGCCTCTACTCTCATCCAAAAGCAAACTCAAGTGTCTTCAGTTTGCTAGACACTACTGGAACTTCAAATGGGAAGTACCTCATGCCCATGGTTAAATATGGTGGTGGCTCTTTAATGTTTTGGGGCTGTTTTCTGCCAGAGGACCTGGACATTTTGTTCGGTTACATAGCATCATGGACTCTATCAAATATCAACAGATATTAAATGAAAACCTGACTGCCTCTGCCAGAAAGCATAAAATGGGTCGTGGTTGGATCTTCCAGCAGGACAATGATCCAAAACATACATCAAATTCAACATAAAAATGGTTTACTGACCACAAAATTAAGGTCCTGCCATAGCCATCCCAGTCCCCTGACTTGAAACCCATAGAAAACCTGTGGGGTGAATTGAAGAGTAGAGTCCATCAGCGTTTGAAGGATCTGGAGAGATTCTGTATGGAGGAATGGTCTCAGATCCCTTGCCATGTATTCTCCAACCTCATCAGGCATTATAGGAGAAGACTCAGAGCTGTTATCTTGGCAAAGGGAGGTAGCACAAAATATTGACTAAAAGGGTGCCAATAACTGCTGCACACCTATATTTAACAAAGTTATTTTTGTGATAAACCTGTGTTTTGTTTGCAATTGTTTGATATTCATGAGAGCAGAGTATTTTTGTGAATTTCTTTTAACAAGAGATCAAAAGTTTTAACAAAAAAGACATTTTTTCACAGCCTTCTTTCCTCAAATTTACCAAGGCTGCCAATATTAGTGGAGGGCACTGTAGCTGCAACCTTCAATTCAAACGTGTGCACCTCAGATAAAAAGACAATGTAAGGAACTAATTTGCTAAAAACTGAAGTTTCAGTTAAATGCAATATCTGTATATATATATATATATATATATATATATATATATATATATATATATATATATATATATATATATATATTATTATTATTATTATTATTATTATTATTATTATTATTATATATTACACAAGGTGGAAGCATGGACATATTAAAACACCCCCAAAATGCTAGAAAAAGAAATAGGTTGAAACATAAAACATAAAAACTCCTTGACTTCTAGAGAACCGTATCTTGCCTTTGGCTACAAAACACCTCATTCGTCCAGCCATGTCACTTTTGAAGCAAAATCTTAACCACAACAAGCAAAGACGTGGGCTCAGAAAAGCCTCACTACTGCCAGTATTCTTACCTGTTTGATGGGAACTAACTGAATTATGCATTGCCTGCACGTAAGGGCCTCCTTTTAGAACTCAGTGTTGTACATCAGCGCCTCAAGATATTTTAGTACACAATCAATTTAGTTGATTTAGTTCCCAATCTGTGCAAGTGGATTTCAGAGAGGCCGGTGCCGATGGTTTTGAAGTCTTTGGACAAGTTTTACATGGTCCAGTACTCAGTATACTAATGGACACACTCTGAGGAATGTGTATTTTTATGTCTTCTCATATTTAAGTCATACAATAGTATGGCATACTACTGACAGAGGAAAAGAGAGCCCTATGCTTTGAAGACAGTTCGCCCACAGCAATAAAAAAGGTCAGATTCCTCCCCCCTAGCATTTAGAAAGGCATGACATCTCCAAATAAATTCACCAAAAAAAAAAAACCTGTTATGGTTTTGTGGGTTTATTTTGGGGGAAAGTATCATGCCCTCTGGCAGTGTTCTCCAAGAGAGAAGCCTGTGTCAAGAAGCTTTAGTTAATGAAGCTAGTCAGGCTCTTAATTCCTTGAACAAGCCAATGATCAATTCGAAAAAGCTTCCTTTTGCATCCCTCTGTGTCTCATTTACAGTGTGCTTTGATTGATACACTGTTACTCGCAAGAAGAAAAAATGAGCCCCAGGAGATTTTTTTTGTGCACAGAAGGCATGGAGATAAAAAAAAAAAGATCTTTTCCCTTATTTCTTTCTATCTTTTTGCAAAGGTAATGCTATAAGCTGGAGGCTCTTCAATATGGTGTAACTCAGCAACAGTGTTGTATAATACTTTGCCAGCACTCTTCAAATCCTATTTCTGACTGTGGTGTCAAATTTCAAGGTGGCCTGTTAAACTCTGAAATGACACTTTGCCTTTGCAGAAAGAAGTGCTGTTGTGAAGTCATGGAATAATTAACCAGTTCTTGGTACTTTTAGAAATGAATTGTTAAAGACAATCACAGAGACAGTACAGTAATCAGTACAGTAATTTTGATGTTAGTTCATACTAGTGTAGTTCCACTCTTTTTCGATGATTCCATTCAAAAGTGTAATAACGTTGTATTGTATTGTATATGTTAGTCCCAATCAAATGTTTCTAAAACTCTTGTTAAGAGTATATGTTAAGAGTGTATATGTGTATAGGGCACACTGTATAACACTATTATCAAAGGAATTGAAGACTTTTCACCACTATGTTTGTTAGAAATTAAGAGTATGTTGTTCATGTGTATGCCAGATTTAGCACATGACCAACATTTCCTCTGGTATCTGAGTATCTAAATGAGATACCAGAACACTACAATCAATGTCAATATCTCATGTCCTGCTGCTTTAACAGTTGGATGTCAAAAGATTAATGTGCTCCAGATTCAACTGTGCCTAAAGGTATGTGGAGGCCACCTCTTTCCACCCCCTGCCCCTTTAGATAAACTTGGATGGGACTGACTGCTAATACTCAATTACCTCTCTCTCTTTGTGGACTCAGACTTTAGAGGCCATACACAGACATTCACCTATGAGCAAGACAGTGTACTCCATCCACATCTCTTGATGCAAGGATGTGACATCCATTGAGTGAGAGAGAGTGAGAGTTGTCCACCACTGACATCTTGCAATACCTCGACCACATCAGGCAAAGCATCAGGGACAAGGTGCCGATGCTGCTGCAATTGGTGCTCGTTGGGTTGGAACCTCCATCTGACTGGTTGCCGGGCAGACTCCTCTCTCTTTATGAGGCAGTTGGCAGACATCGCTTTCCCCACAGATGAGCAGTTGATTGCTGATGACAGCTTAAAGCACTATGCAATGACAGCTCTTTTTTTTCCTATGTGCAAGACCCATTTTAACCTTTTCACACTCTTTTCCTTGTGTTAGACCCAGAGTGGTGATTGATGAAAGCTGTGCACAAACACAACTCAAACACTGAAGACATTTCAGACACTGAAGACACTTTGGTACATAGTCTAGTGTGTTTGAACTGCTGTTGTCCCCAAAGGTATCTTTCAAAAAACCTTTTTTTTCCCCAGTGGCATAGCATTGGAGCATTTAGTGCTTTTCAATAAGCAACATCAACATCATTGTTTTGTTTTTATTATTATAAATTTTACATGATATAAAGCTTCCTGACTTGCTGAACTTAAATGCACAAATACAGTAAGGTTTAAAGCATTTATAACTGAAATGCTGGGAGTCTGCTGGGAGTCCCCATAATTCCTTTGAATCCCTCAGGCTATAAACAAGAGAACACCACTGGATTAAAATCTCTTTTTTCTATCACTGTGAGGATGCACATGAAACATTTAGACCATTGTGAGGATTGTTGTTACTGGAACAACTGGAAGCCCATGCCATGCCAGACAGGGGTAGACTTAGCACTAGGCAAAGGTAGACAACTGGCTTGGACCCCCAAAAGCCAAGGGCCCCCTAAAAATGCAAATTATCTATACTTGAGGATAGTGGTGGTGAATAGATATTCAAGGTAAATGTGTGCATTTGAATAGGGCCCCATTTCTATATTTTGCCTAGGGCCCCCAAATCACTAACTCTGACCCTGGTGTCAAAGACAGTACAACAAAACATTTGGGAAAAGCTTACAAACAGAGTGTGTATAATAAATTTTTTTTTTTCTTAAAGTTCGAAAGCCATGTAACACTATTGTTGAGGCTGTGTGGCTTCCCCATTTGATTTGGTTGGGTGTTTCAGCAGTAATACATCCAAGATAGTGCTATAAATCATTAATAACTTGGCCAATGAAGCTTGTAATTTTGCATGTGCAGCCTTCCAGTCACTGTGAGTTGCAGAAATATGACATAAGAATGCAAATGTTCTGAGTGGTCTGAAATGCAATGGCTTAAGAAATGTTCTGCCATTTAAACCAATGACTTATCTCAGCTAAAGTTATTCAGACAGCCATTTTTTCGATTTTGTCCAAAGATGAAACAGCTGTATTTAGAATGTGAAATAACTTTTTTCCTGACATATTGATTGCAGCAGGACAATGGAACAAATTGGAAAGTGAGGTGATTGAGCTCTATCTGCATGGAGGTTGTAGCTGCATTTGATCATAGCCTCCTGAAAGGCAATGACTTAAAATCTGGATCTCAGTAGGAATGCGATCAATAACAGAGGAGGAAAAGAACAGAAAGAGGCCCCAGATACTGCAGCTTCTGAAGGCTTGATTCTCCAGGGGAAGGTCTGCCTTGGAGTCAGGCTTTAGTGCAGCTATATGTTAGACAGATGGGTAGCAGAGGTACATGTTATCTCTAAAAGAACCCCACAGCATTGTCAGCAGTGCAAAGAAGCACACATGGGTTTCTGCAGGATCAATTACTTGTGTTTTGCTTTGGATCTGTTGTGCAATCCTCCAGGGAATAGAGAGAGAAGCGTGATCAATGCAGTTTGCCCAGAGCACATGTTAGACCACTTGGTGCACTGACCACCCCAATATGTTCCTATATACAGTATGCTCTACAGCCTCCAGGTCATTCATGGGCAAGTTATAAACCAACCCAAATAATCAAGTGTACATTCACATATTCAATTACCCCAGTGGTTAGTGGTTAGCATGTTCAACTCACACCTCCAGGGTTGGGGTTGGATTCCTGCCACGGCTCTGTGTGTGCGGAGTTTACATGTTTGCATGGCCAAAGTGTCCGTAGTATATGGGTATGTGAATGTGTATGTGATTGTGCCCTGCGATGGACTGGCACCCCATACAGGGTGTACCCTGCCTTGTGCCCCATGTTCCCTGGGATAGGCTCCAGATTCCCCACGACCCAGTAGGATAAGTGGTATAGAAAATGGATGGATGGATGAAATAATAATTTGTTATAATTCCATTTGTTCAGTTAGGTATATATTGGTGCTCAATTGATGCCACAACACTTCTGGTGCGAGAAGCTGCCACTTTGCAGCCGGACTTTATTTGTTTTGTCTGTTTTGCACATGCCTTGTGTGGATTATTTCAATTTTTGATTCCCTCACCTTCAACATTTCAGTTGTGGACTATATTGGATACTTTTGTGTTTTTTCTTGCTGTTTGATGCCTGTTTGGCTGTCAGCCTGCTGTGAACTCTCTCCCCATTCTGTCCACCACTTCCGGCTCGGCTGGTGAGTGAGTTAATGCTCTCTGTATCAGTTGTGTTGATTGTTTACTGCTTACTGTTTGGATGGGTTGCCATCCTCTTGATGAGCTGTATATTGGTCATGTGATAGTCAGGGTCTGGCTAACGTGGTATCGCTGGTGGTTCGCATCATATCTCTCAGCATAAATATGCCTTCGACAGTTGCTTCCTTTCTGCTCTTATTCTGCATCATTTTACTGATAAAACTGAAATGGAGATTGGATACTCACCATCCCATCTCAGGGCTTTAAGGTGCTGTCCGCGTCTTGATTCTGCAACATATGAGAACTGTCAGATGCTTGGAATTACTCATCATCCGCAATGTACACACCGCTCATCCAGAGTATCATTGAACACTCACTGCTCAATTCCTGGAACTATCCCATGCATCTTGTCTAATAATAGTGTTAGGACTAAGTCCAAGTCACCATCTCCTGACTGCAGAACACGCTGATCACTGATATATCAAGGTGTATGTCACAGCTATTGCTGCTGAACATTCGCCTGTTCATGGCATTTCTTTAGGAAGACATTCTCTTGTTTCCTGTTTCGTATGTGGGATGAGATGGCTGAGGTATTTCCTACTCGTGTTCCCTCTTGGGACTTATCAGTAGTCTTAGATGGTTTGACGGGTCCTCCATTTGAGCCACTTGTGTCAGCTTCAGAGAGAATTCTGATGCTTAAGACGGTTCTATTATTGGCCCTGATATCTCTTAAAAGGATACGAGATCTACAGGCTATGTTAGTGAGCACACCCTGTATGGATATTGCTCCTGGCCTAGTCAAAGTGTTGTTGTGTCCGAGGCTAGGCTATCTACCCAAAGTTGCTCCTACTTCATTTCTCTCTCAGGTTATTATGTTGCAGTCATTCTTTCCTCTGCCTTTTGATTTGTAGGAGAGTGAGCAATTGCATGGTCTTTGTCCTGTGAGAGAGTTGCGGATTTATGTTGACTGCATGAGCCAGTGGCGTAAGACACTTGTTCATTTGCTTTGGTGGCCGCAGTAGAGTTTTGCTGCCACGAAGCAGAGGATGTCACATTGGGTTAAGGATGTGATTTCTCTTGCTTATGAGGTGCATGGGTTATCTTCACCTCTTAGTATCCAAGCTCACTCTACAAGAGGTATTGCTTTGTCTCTGGCACTGTGTAAAGGGGTGTCTCTGGAGGAGATTTGTGTTGCTGCAAGATGGGCCTCTCTGCATACTTTTATCCGGTTTTATAATCTGGACATTGATATGACACCAGGTTCTATCTGCTTGAGTGGGTGTTGATCATGCCCCCCCACCTTTTTTTAGTTGATGCATATTCAGGGGCTGACAAATTGGCAGTCACTCAGTAGTATGGTGCTGTGGTACAGTGTTCCCATAGCTTTAGCAAATGACTCAGCTTCGAGTGAACCTACAAAATGGAATGTCTTGGTTGCGTATGTAACCATGGTTCCCTGAATAGTGAACGAGATGGTGCATGACATGCCATGCTCCTTTGTGACTGCATGTGACTTCCGTTTCAGAAATCTGAGTAAGATGACGCAGACATGTCCCTTTTAAGGCACAGATGGCACGAGGCTTGGGGGGGGGTTGCACCATACTCCAATGAATTGCCATTTGTCTATACAGGTTTCAGACATCGTCACACCTGGAGGTTGTTCCCATAGTGCCAGCTACTGACACAATATGTAACTAAGACTTTTTTAGTCAATTTTTTCTGTTTTCCAGAATTCAGCCATAGCAATATCTGACTGGATTTTCCAGACTGCCACACATATATGTCAAATAAGGGTAAAGGAATAGCTAAACCAGGTAGATCTTATGATCTCTAGTATTGATTTACCTGGCGCCCTGTATATGCATCTGACTGTGGAAATAAAAACTTTTGGGTTTTTTTTTATTCCCACAGTTGACATGCCACCACAAATTCCTTCCAGCCACCTGTGTATTCCTACAAAATGCTGACACCTTGTTGTATTAAGCCACCTGTGTTACCTTCCACTAAAATCAAAGTGATGAGCCTGTCAACTACCTGTATG
Source organism: Ictalurus furcatus (assembly GCF_023375685.1). Lineage (NCBI taxonomy): Eukaryota > Metazoa > Chordata > Actinopteri > Siluriformes > Ictaluridae > Ictalurus > Ictalurus furcatus. The sequence continues at coordinate 12,397,322 of NC_071263.1, read as the reverse complement.
AATGTATTACTGTCAGAGACCTGGATATTCAGAGACCATTTATTATATATTTACCATTTCAACCCATTACTGGAGCTCACCACTTCATAATCTTGCCATTTACAAGGTTCATTCAGTGCTATTAATTGTTGAGCTTGTGGTTTGTCAGCATCTCGTTAATGAGTAAGCCTGTTATGTGGTCCCCGTCAGTTCTGCTCCACTGGGCACATCTGCCCATGCTAAAAACCAGAATCACAGAGGTGTCAAGTTGAGAAGCGCACCCCACCAGGTATTAGCATATTGTCACCTTCGCTATTAAAAGCAAACCTGGGCTGATTATGATCCCATTCACCAGTGGGGAATGACATGCACATGTGAATGATGCCACATCATAAGAGCATTCATAAAGCGAGTGTGAGGAGGTGTGGAGAGGAATACATAATGCCTGCTGCTCCAGACAGTCTCGACAGTCTCTTTCCCTTTCACTGTCTCCCTGTCTATCTCTGCTTCTCTCTATGTCTGCTCTGATTTAGCTTTTTCCTTATCGTTTGTTCATTCACACACACACACACACACACACACACACACACACACACACACACACAAGTTTCCTCCCCCTCATTTCTCATGTCTGTACATTCTCTGGTAGAGGTAGACCCTGGAAAACATGTAAAAAAAATAAACCAGCATGATTTACTCTACTCTGTGTGTTTACCCTAAGGCCCCTAAGGGCTACATTGATTTGTTTACAGAGGCCTTCATGTTGGTCATGAAAAATGAAGATTCCTGTAGAATCAGAACTTCAAAGGTACCTGTATATTCATGTGCAACAAACTGCCTGAGCACTAGTATGGCAACAGTTTGGCATGAGACATAAAGCTGTACAGTAAAGCTTCATCTGTTTTTCATATTTTATCTGGAGTGTCTGGTGCAGGCAGTAAACACTGGAGGCTAAGCGAGGCATTTAGACCTTTCGACAATGTCTCTCATTAAAGCCACTCTTCAGACAGCAGGACAGGGATGGTGATGAAGAACAGCAATAAAACATTCCTAGAGGAAATCAGTGGGCCGCATCCATGCAGGCTGAAGTGCAACTTTTAATATGTCAGCTGTTTTTATCACACAGCAGATGAGTTTATGCTGGTGGTTTCATTGCATACGGCTGCATCCTGGGGGGGCAAAGAGAGGCAGGTTTATGAGATTAGCACAAATAAACTTGTCAAAGTGAAGCAGAGAGAGTTTTCGGTTTGCAGGAAATCTAATTTGCAAGCAAGACCTTACTGTACACTGGGGGTGATTTTGTATGTCTAGTTGGATCCACATGAAGTTATTTTTAGTGAGAATTACACTAAAGCTAATGAAAAGATCAAATGTGGGCCCACTGTTTTGTGTTTGTTTTATGTTCTTTTGTGGCACTGTGGTTTGTGCTTGGTATGTGCACTTATTTACATAAAAAACTGCGGTCTTGTTACCTAAAGTGGACATGACTTAGTTAAAACATTTCTGAGTAACACTTCAAAATATTTATGTCTCAAGCTGGCAAGAAGACGGATGATGGCCTACGTTATTTATGGTGTTTGAAAGATTACACATACTTGACCATTATTGAGAGATAGCCATTCACAGCAGCAGTCATACACTTAATTGGGGCAGTGAAATAGTGAATTGGTGGCTTAGTGGTTAAGGCTTTGGGTTACTGATCGGAAGGTCGGGCCCCAGCACTGCCAAGCTGCCACTGTTGGGCCCTTGAGCAAGGCCCTTAACCCTCTCTGCTCTAGGGGTGCCGTAACATGGCTGACCCTGTGCTCTGACCCCAGCTTCCTGATAGGCTGGGGTATGCGAAGAAAACAATTTCACTGTACTCTACTGTATATGTGACCAATAAAGACTCATCATTAATTTAGCCAGGGAGTGGAGGGTGAGGGGGCAGGAAGGTATTTATGCAACTACTGAAAACATTAAAACACTTCAGGTATGGTCACAAAAGCAGAAATTTAGTTTTTGTTTCAGTTTCAAAATAAAACCAAAACCAAAATCAAACCCTTTTCGTTCTTTTTCTCATATCCACGCTATAATACTGTATATCCCTGTTCATTTTATCCCTGTTTACAATGTAATGATCATTATAGTAGTTACTAAATAATGTTCTTTAAAATTAATAAAAGAATAATAAGGCTTTAAGAGGTTAAATTGCTGCTAAACTAATGAGGCTTAAAAGTCTATGGACTCGCATGCTTTTCTTTAAATGCTATATAATACAGTATGTGTTGAGCCACTGAATAAATGCTTATTGACACTTTAATGTCTGTTTAATGATTAAGAAAGATAACAGTCTTTAGTAGTAAGTCAGAATACATGCATGATTTTGTAAAGGTTGTTTTCACACATGATTTGAGAACAGATCTGTTTTTTGTTTTTGTTTTTTTTTTGTTGTTGTTGTTTGTTTTTTTACATCTCTCATGATCTAAATAAACTACTTGATCCTAGATTACCATAATAGATCAGTCTCTGTGTGCACAGCAACAGCTGCTGACTCTGCATACTTATAATCCTCTTTATTACAGCCCTGTCAGTGGCCCTGTCTCAGTCTCAGTAATTAAAGAAGGAGTTTTCTTGATGAGATTTACCCTATTGAGGGCTGAGCCACATTGTGTCAGCTGGTCATTTGGAGTGTGCTGTAATCATAATGGTTACTTTTTATTATGTAAAGTCACCAAAACCATGTTTAAATTTAAGAGACATAAGGAAATGGACAATAGATCATTGATTTTTCTGATAACTAAGAATTAATAATGGCCACACAGCTTTCAATTCCAATGTCTCCCCAAGGATAGAAATATCTGACAGTTTTGACTTTGTGGGGACATTTGGCTGGTCCCCATGAGGAAAATCTTTATTTAAAATACTAAAAGAGTTCAAACGTTTCATTTTGGTTAATGAAGTTAAGGTGAAGTCCTCGCAAGGAGAATAAGCAGTCCGTACAGGATTTATTTTGTAATTGTTGTGGCCAAAATGCTTGATTAAAATTTTTTTTCAATTGTGATGCAGTCTGCGGAGTTTTTTGTGTTTTTTTGAGGAAAACTACTTGAATTGGCATAAATGTAATTGCATTAAATAGTTTTGCACTGTCTTTCACATGGATGTTTGTTGGTAAATGAGACTTTTTTATTTCAGAATTTTGCTGAGTTTGCTTGATTTTGCCTTCATTTCTGTGATCGCAAAATCACGCAATCCTGGAGGGACTGAATAAGACGTGTGTGTGTGTGTGTGTGTGTGTGTGTGTGTGTGTGTGTGTGTGTGTTTGTGTGTGAGAGCACATCTGTATGCCTGCCACAAGTGTTTTCAGAACCATTTTGTTTTCCTCATGATATGAGGAAGGCCTAAAATGTATTCCAGTGCTCTAAGCTAAAACAAAAGACACCATTTGTTTTCCTGATGGCTTTTTCCCTCTTGCATTATTTCTCACAAAATATTTAAATATTTTAGCCAAACAGTGACACATGCTCCTCTGAGTAATCATCCTCTGAATTTGGAAACTGGTAACGAGTTTTATAATTGGCAAGATTAATAGTATTTACAGCATGGTAATGCAAATTGTTTTTGCACACAGGAATAATGAAAAGTATTCAATTATTTTGAATAGTTTATATCTGAGTGTTTTTTAGCGTGATTCTTTTAACAACCAGCTTCTCTTTTTTCTTGTGACAGCAGCACTAGGTGTTATAATTACCCCAGTGCATCAGTGCCTATTAATTGCTATGAGAAAGTTCTTCTACCAATAGGGAATTTCTTCTGAAGCGTGGTAGGCTAGAGATAAACAAGAGCTTGCAGCTTAGTTGTAAAAAAAAAAAAAGGAGCATAAAAGCTTTGTGGCTTTTACACCCGCACCACGCACACACACACATACACACACACACACACACAAACTGGCTCTGGCCAGCACTCATGAGCAGAATATTGATGTTGAGAATTAATTACTTGTTTTTACATAGATCAAGACAAAACCCTCAGAGGGATGTAGCGAGCTCAGAGAGAGCTGAAAAGACTTTGACAGAGGTGGGAAATTAGAACAGGGCTCTGTGTGTGAGTGTTGGGAGAGAAGCTAATGGGCTAACAGAGTTTGGCAATGATAACAGTAAGTGCTTCCGGTGGAATAGTTTGGTGCTGGGAGATCTGTTTGGCAAGACATCATTGTTAGAGGCATTTTCTCTTACTCAGGAACTCATTTGGTTGGTAGGTGATATGATATATTACATTTCTATAGTAGGATTATCATATATACAGATTATACAACTGTGACATTGTATATATTATTTATAAACAAATAATAATTGTATGTGTTGCCCATAAAGCTATGTTCTTCCTTCTCTCTCTCTCTCTCTCTCTCTCTCTCTCTCTCTCTCTTTGTGTGTGTGTGTGTGTGTGTGTGTGTGTGTGTGTGTGTGTGTGTGTGTGTGTGTGTGTGTGTGTGTAAAAACTACTCTGTATCATGTCAGCCACCAAAGCGATACAGGCCTTTAAATTCCCCATGATTCAGACTAACGTTAGCTAAACCATCCCAAAATGTGCAATCGATTGGCTTGCTGTAATATGTCCATCAGATTTCCTGAATCAGGTCCTTATCTGGAACTATGGATGGTCATCGATTTCTATCTGATACAATCATTTAGGCTTAAATCCTTTTGCTGTGGCATGGAGACAATCTCTGCACCAATATTTAATTCCCAAACAGGGCCTTAATTACAACACCTGACAAACACTACATGTTGGACAGGCATTTGGGTTCAAACCATTACTACTACCAAACATTAATTACAGTGCTATGATTTCTTCTGTTTTTGTGTATATTTCATACTAAATAGTTTTAGATCTTCAAATGAAATACAACATAAAACAAAGGCAACATGAGTAAACACAACACAGTTTTTATACAGTTTTTATTTATTTCATTTTTATTGAAGCAAAAAAAAGTTATCCAACACCTATCACCAGTGTGAAAAAGGCACTAAAAACTAATTGCCCCTTAAACTTAAAATCCAGTTGTGCCACCTTTAGTAGCAATAACTGCAACCAAACACTTCTGATAACTGGAGATCAGTCTTTCACTTACTTCTAGGACTAGGACTTACTCCTATGATTTGGATAATTTTCTTGCTGCATAATCCAGTTCCGCTTGAGTTTCAACGTACAGACGGAAGACCGGATATTCTCTTTTAGGATTTTCTGGTAGAGAGCAGAATTCATGTTTACCTCAATTATTGCAAGTTGCCCAGGCCCTGAAGCAACAAAGCATCCCCAACCATCATACTGCCACCACCATGCCTGACCGTAGCTATGATGTTCTTTTTGTGGAATTCTGTGTTTGAATTTTGCGAGATGTAATGGGAACCCTGTCTTTCAAACAGTTCCACTTTCGACTCATCAATCCACAGAACATTCTCCCAAAAGGTTTGAGGATCATCAAGGTGTGTTTTGGAAAAATTCAGACAAGCCTTAATGTTCTTCTGGGTTTTTGCCTCACCACTCTTCCATGGGTGCCATTTTTGCCCAGTGTCTTTCTGATGGTGGAGTCATGAACCTTTATTGATGCAATTGACCTTTATTGATGCAAGAGAGGCCTGTAGTTCCTTTGATGTTGTCCTTGGCTCTTTTGTGACTTACTGGATGAGTCGCTGCTGTGCTCTTGGAGGAATTTTGGAAGGTCAGCCACTTCTGGGAAGGTTGAATACTGTACCGAGTTTTTCCATTTGGAGATAATGGCCCTCACAGTGGGTTTTTTTTTTTTTTTTTTTTTTTTTTTTGAGTCGCAGAGCCTTTGAAATTGCTTTGTAAACCTTCCCAGACTGATGTATTTCAATCACCTTCTTCCTCATACATCCATCCATTTTCTATACCTCTTATCCTACTGGGTTGTGGGGAACCTAGAGCCTGTCCCAGGGAGCATGGGGCACAAGGCGGGGTACACCCTGCATGGGGTGCCAATCCATAGCAGGGCACACTCATGTACACATTCACACACCCATTCATACACTACGGACACTTTGGACATGCCAATCAGCCTACCGTGCATGTCTTTGGACTGGGGGAGGAAACTAGAGTACCTGGAGTAAACCCCCGCAGCACGGGGAGAACATGCAGTCACCTTCATCTTCATCATTTCTGGAATTTCTTTCAACTTTGGCACAGTGTGTTACTGGGTATGACCTCTTAACCAACTTCATGTTGATGAAAATGCTCTATTTATGTGTTGATTTGATAGAACAGGGTTGTCAGTAATCAGGCCTGGCTGCATTTAGTCCAGTTGAGCTGCATTATAAATGTTATCAATGAATGCAGTTTCATAGATTTAGGGAATTAGTAATTATAGGGGCAAATACATTTTCACACAGGCCCAGTTGGTATTTGGATAACTTTTTTGTTTGTTTGTTTTATCTTAGATTTTGTTTTAATTTCTGAAACATTTTAGTATGAGATATATACAAAAACAGAAGAAAGCTTTTTCACAGCACTGTAAGCTGGAAATGTCAGCTAACATCGTCCTTCCATCATGCCTATTCAAACATGTCCCCTCACTTTTCTAAGTTTCATGATAGTGGATAGCAATGTATTTTAAATTAGTTTGTATCTGAGAAATTCAGTTGCAATAGCACAATTGACTAAAATGTATTTCTTATAAAATGCTACATAGCCAACCGCGAAATCTTTCCTCACTGTATCTACTGTACATTGGAGTCTTAGTGAGTCAATTATCGTGAACAGATTCTTCCAATAAACAGGCTAAAATACACATAAGGCATAAATAAGCTGTTTTGATTTTAAATAAATAAATAAATGTTTTTAAATAAATTGTATTGTTACCATAATTAACTACCAAGCTTAGGTATTGTGACAGAGCAGCATTTAATTTTGCAATCATGCTGCATTGTTAAACAGATCACTGTGGATTGCCGCTATTAGCTGAGGGCCAGCATGAAAATTAGCCTGTTAACTACAATGCACAGCTGTGCCTGGTGGTTACAGTCTACCCTACTACTAAAAATGAGGGAATGGTAGGTATTGGCTAGCATACATGTTAACAGATTGGCTACTTATGTCATGCTAATCATTACTGACATTTGTTTACTTTGGTGGATTTATTTTCCCTATTTTTTTCTCTAAGTATATGTTAAAGGTTTTTAAATATCATATATTATATGTTCCAACATAACTGTAGTATATTACATATGATATTAAAACTTTATGCACATCAATTATATTTATGCCTCAGATTAACTGCAACTGACTGTTGCTCTCATCAAAAGCAACTCATTAACCATCCCATATATCACACTGGCATGGACTGGCTTTTTCTTTTCCAATAGGTACTCTTTACTTAGTCCACTTTATTTGATAAAAAGTGTGATTTTAATTGTAATTCTAATTATGAAAGCAAACAAGGTCAGATTATATTGCTATTCTTTAGTTGTTTACACTGTTTAAATCATTTGTATTATGTTTGGCAGATTTTGAAGCATAATAATAAATCTTGAATTTATAAAAAGAATAGAATAGAATAGAAGTCAGCACTGAGTTTCAGCTGTGAAACCCCCTTTCAACCTCACAATATGGCCACCTTGGTCTTCATTTCCCATCAGCTTCACAGACTGCCGCCAGATCGCATAACCATATCACATGCTATTGGTCTTCTGATTACACTCACCTGTTTTGTGTTTCACGTTGTTAGTGTCCCTATTTACAGTGGTGCTTGAAGGTTTGTGAACCCTTTAGAATTTTCTATATTTCTGAATAAATATAACTTAAAATATCATAAAATTTTCACAAAAGTCCTAAAAGTAGATAAAGAGAACCCTATTAAACAAATGAGACAAAACCCTTTGTGAACCTGTCAACCTTTGCTTTCAGTATCTGGTTTGACCCCCTTTTCAGCAATAACTGCAATTAAACATTTCTGGTAACTGTTGATCAGTCCAGCACATCGGCGTTAGCCCATTCCTCAGTACACAACAGCTTCAACTCTGGGATGTTGGTGGGTTTCCACACATGAACTTCTTGCTTCAGGTATATATAGAAAATTCTAAAGATTTCACAAACTTTCAAGCACCACTACATGCCTATAATTCTTTGTTTCATTTCTAAGCTTCTGATGTCTGTTGTGTGCTTCATGCCATGTTCATGAACCATTTTGCTTTCCTCATGATATGAGGAAGGCCTAAAATGTATTCCAGTGCTCTAAGCTAAAACAAAAGATGTCATTTGTTTTTCTGATGGCTTTTCTCTCCTGAATTATTTCTCACAAAATATTAAAATATTTTAGCCAACCAGTGACATGCTCCTCTGAGTAATCATTCTCTGAATTTGGAAACTGGTAATGAATAATTGGCAAGATAATTGGCAAGATTAATAGTATTTACAGCATGGCGATGCAAATTGTTTTTCGCTGTAATAAAATAAAATGCCTGCACTTGCATCTGTCTCCACTGGTAACTGACACCCCTCCCTGCTAATAGGGGTATTTGTTTCCTGAGTAGTAATCTAGTTCTCTGATTTACTTCTAGTTTGCTACTTCGTTAAAATATATATAAACTCATGCATTCTTTTGTGTCATTGTGAAGTCTTTCCAATCATTCCATATGTATAAAATTATTACAATGAGCATTATTAAAAATTTCCATGCCCAAAATTTGTCATAAAAATATTACATATATTACAATACTTCACTTTCACTGATGCCAATTTTTTAACCAGCATCAGTTCTAATCATAATTACCAAACATTCATTCATTTTCAGAATTGTAATCCTTTAAATGCTGGTTTGTTTACATAATGCTATGGATGTTTTTTTTATGAGAAAAAAAAAGAAAAATAGTCATTATTTTCCATATACTAAATGCTAAGCAGAATGTTTTTTCTTTGATTATTACAGTCTTTTTCTTTTTTCTTTTTTTTTTACATAATGCAAAAATCTTCAAAGCTCGGTAACCTTCTTTGACTCATATACATGGAGTGGGATTTGTGATTTCCAGTACAATATCATTTCTTTCTTTCAAACTGTTCATACACACATAAGATTTTCAGTACACATACAAACCACAAAACTGATATCCATACAAACACACCCACACAATTATATCTGCATCATTTATTCAGTTGGTCTGCAGTACTCTATAATACAGGAGAATCCGAAAAAAATGGAAACCATGTATATTTTCCCCAGAGGCTAAACCTGAGATAATAGTACACATTTCAGAAAAAAGAATTAAAAATTCAATGTTTTGAAACCTTGTCAGCAAAATAAAAGTCTATTAACACAGAATGCATGATTTTATGCTTAAACGTCACAGGGATTAAATATTACAGTTTGAATGGGTTTCAGTGGGGACATTTTTGTCCTTAAGGTCCTGAGTGTAACTATTTTGTGTACCTAGTTTAAAATAGATTTATGAAAGCAAATGAGGGTGAAATATTAAAATTCCAATAAAAATACACTCCTTTTGCAAAATGTATGCTGTTTGCATTAACACAGACAAAATTATTGATTTTTTTTTTTTTATTAAAAAGGCAAAAATGTCCATAAGGATGCACAAGTGTTATATAAACAAAATGTAAAGGGTTCCAGTTGGTCTCATATGGATGAGGTTAGATAGTGACTTACAGTCCTCTCCATCCATTCTGCTAGTACAAATGTTAATGTGACTGGACAGAGGTCATTATGATCCAACTTATTGGGAACATGGATGACTGGATGTCTTCCATATACATTATGAGATCAATGGTAAGTAAAAGTTGAATGATTTGGAATAACCTTTTAGCTGAATGATGCAGATGCATTGGATTCCTCCCCAAAGGCCAGGAATGGGGTGTCTGTTATATTACTTTTAAGACTCTTTGGCTCCCTTCCCATTATTGCATAGTGTCTCTCTCATGCTTGCCTGATATTCCCAGTGCTGAATTTGTACTCTAAATTGTTTTTCAATTTTTGCTTTCTGTTATTTAAGTTACATCTTAGAGTTTTTTTGTGGGGGGTTGCTTCTTTAAAGCAAACACTGTAACTAAGCAAGGCAACATTTAGAATTTTTTGGTCATATTATTTAGAAATGTGTGAGAATGTACAATCTGTTACATGTGGATCCATACACAAGTCAGAAACAGCTGCTACTGGTTTCAAAGCAGTTCATTAGAACATCTTCACTTTCACTTTTCCAAATCTGAAAGATCTTTTCTGTTCCATATGTTGCCTATAGCCCATATTGTCCCAGGAGAGTGGGACTGTCAACAATCTCTAAACTCAGAAGGTTTGTTATGAGAAGAAGTTTAAAATCCTTGAAATTGAGCACTGGCTAATCAAAGTTAAAACTCTGGTGTCATTATTACTTGGTTCAGGAATATACACCAAAATTATCATCAATTTTAGCAAATAAATTGCTAAATTTGGTTGGTTTTTTTTTGTTTTTTTAGGCATTTTGATGACAGAAATAGGATATCAACAACACACTGGATGATGTTGGTACCAGTGCTGGTGGCATGTAGCTGGTGGTTAAAACAAACAGTGTCAGCAGTGAAGTAAACTAGCACACTTTCATATGAAATAAAATACAGTGCTAAACAAATAAAATTATTAAGATTCAAATCATGCATCATATAGCTGTTAGATTCTGCAAATACTAGGGATGTCAATAGCAGCTACAAATATCTTCAAATCACAATTCTTTCTCAATTAATAGTGGTTTCTGCAAGGAAGTGAAGGGGCCTGAGGAGGTTGAGAGGAAGCCTGCAAAACTGGCTGCTCTCCAGTCTGTCGAGAAAAACTTTGGCTCAACGGTCGTATTTGACCCCTCATATTGATTTATTGTAATAAACTGGGGGCAAAGAGGAATTTGGGATGGCCTTCTAGCATGCCGTGGAAAGGCACCTTGGGACAGCAACAGACAATCTGCTCTACTCCATCAATTTCCAGATGACAGAAGCGTGTGCTGGAGGAGAAACGTAGAGAGTGAGGGAGTAAATGAGCAAACGAACATGACAAGGAGCGAGGGAGGGGGAGATAGGGAGCGAGTAAATGAAGAGGATCCCTCAGGCTCTGCTAGTTAATTAGCTTTGTGAGGAAACAATCAGACTAACAAGCAAAGCAAAGTTTTTAAGCTCTCTTATTATCCTGCAAGGTCTACAGAGCCCTGTCTGGATGAGAAGTTTCACACCTCTCATCTCAGAGATACTGTATTATAGAAGAAGAAAAAGCCTTTATTTGTCACATATACATTACAGCACAGTGAATTTTTTTCTTGTATCCCATATCCCTTATATCCCATATCCCAGCTTGTTAGGAAGCTGGGGTCACAGCCATCATATGGCACCCCTGGAGCAGAGAGGGTTAAGGTCCTTGCCCAAGGGCCCAACAGTGGCAGCTTGGCGTGGCTGGGGCTTGAATCCCCAGTCTATAATGACTGCAAATGATGGCAAATTTAAATTTTCTTCTAAAATAAAATCATGTAATGACAGTACTGTACAGTAAGTCGGTTGGCTTAAGTAAAATGCTTCCTAACTGTGAAACTTTAGTCATGTGACTTATAAAGTAGTTTGAGGAGGCACAACTGGAATCTGTGATAAAATGAACTCAGAACATAAAAAGGCAGCTGCCCACACACATAGACACACACACACACACACACACACACACACACGGGCCCTTGGTCTGGATTTCAGCAGCCACACTAGATGCTTTATTCTCTCAGTACTGGTGTAAGATTCCACTTAAATTGACAAAGATGAGAGGAAATCTCTAATTTGGACCAATCCCCAAGCAAACACTAACTCGCGTGGGCTTGTAACTTAAGCTGGTCGCTCTATTGCAGAACACTGCTGCATGCAATGGGAGATTTGCTTCATTTATGGTAATGTTAGTGAGACCCAGCCATTTTCAGTACACTGTCTGCACAAACATATATATGCATAGAACTGATGTATGTTATGGTTGATTAGTGGGGGCTTGGGGAAAAAAAACAACAGATGCCATGATTCAGGGGTACAATTGGCAGAGAGCTACTTGGCTTGGCCAGAGGCCATCTTCTCCTTATGTTCTGGAGCCAGCAGGGATACTCTTATTATAGGTTTACCTCCCTGCCACTGGGACTAGGGGATCCAATTTAATACCAGCCAGCTGTCTGAGTGGTAAGGCTCATGCTGCATGTGTATATATCTGTGGGTATGTCTGTGTATGTCAGCCTTTGCTCAACACAAATATGTGTATAAAGCCACAAAAGTAAAGTGAACTCACTCTAAAGTATGGCATTCTCTTACACAATGCCTGCTTTTGATAGATGTTGAAAAGAAGCTCTGTTAATGTGTCAAAGAAGATGCAGTGCCTTCGTAGTGTCAGAGCCAGCTCCACTCTCAAACCTGCACCCTAGCACTTTCTCTGTCAAACACTGACTCTATGTCTATAATATAATGCTACACTACTCAAATGTACTGTTCAAATCCGAAACTGGTGCCTTTTAAGCCCCTTCAACAATTTTTTGAAAAATCAACACAAACATCACATATTACATATTACATATTACATATTACAGTGCTATGAAAAGTATGAACTGATTTTGTTCTATTTTTGTGTATATCTCATATTTAATTGTTTCAGAAATTAAAACAAAATCTAAGATAAAACAAAGGCAAACTGAGTAAACACAAAATAGTTTTTAAATGATAATGTTATTTATTTAAGCAAAAACGTTATCCAGTACCAACTGGGCCTGTGTGAAAATGTATTTGCCCCGTAGTTACTAATTACCCAAATCTATGAAACTGCATTCATAATAAGGTTCGGCTGGACTAGACACAACCAGGCCTGATTACTGCAAACCCTGTTCAATCAAATCAACACTTAAATAGAACTTTTTCAACAGCATGAAGTTGGTTAAAAGGTCTTACACAGTAACACACTATACCAAAATTGAAATAAATTCCAGAAATGATGAGGAAGAAGGTGATTAAAATTCATAAATCATATATACATCTGGCATAAACCAAATATGGAATTTCACAAAAAACATCATACCTATGGTCAAGCATGGTGTTGGAAGTGTGATGGTGTGGGGATGCTTTGGTGCTTCAGGGCCTGGGCAACTTGCAATAATTGAGGGAAACATGAATTCTGCTCTCTACCAGAAAATCCTAAAGGGGTGTGTCCAGTCTTCAGTTGAAACTCAAGCAGAACTGGATTATGCAGCAAGACAATGATTCACAGCATAGGAATAAGTCCTAGTCCTAGAAGTAAGTGAAAGACTGATCTCCAGTTATCAGAAGTGTTTGGTTGCAGTTATTGCTGCTAAAGGTGGCACAACCAGATTTTATGTTTAACGGGGCAATTAGTTTTTAGTGCCTTTTTCACACTGGTGATAGGTGTTGGATAACTTTTTTTTCTTCAGTAAAAAAAATTAAAATGAATCTGTATTGTGTGTTTACTCATGTTGCCTTTGTTTTATGTTGTATTTCATTTGAAGATCTAAAACTATTTAGTATGATATATACATAAAAACAGAAGAAATATATATGTATATTAAGCAAGCATTTGTTCACATGTTCTGTGCACGTTTAACCAAACTACAAACAATAAAAGCATTTGAATTATTGTTGTGTAACAAATGATTAAATACAAGTATTTCCCTATAACTGCTGACAGCCCTGATGAACAATCGCCTTTATAATAATGGATGCTCCCATAAGTGACATGAATTCAAGGACGTGACATGTTCATGGAGGGAACACAGCTGCAGAGAGCATTTCTGTCTGTTCTATCTGATTTATAATGTTTTATAATGTGTAACTGCTGGTATAAACATACAATGACTACACTGTTACCTATATTTTGGAGGATATGGCTGTGATCCAGGGAGTGTGCAGGAATCTGACCATAAATGTTTAATAACTTCATCGCTTCAAGTTTAGCTTCACCTGGGTACTTCCTATATGATAATTCACCATGTCACAAGGCACCAGGAACATAAAACAAGGTGCTTCAGATTCCTACACAGTCTCCGAATCTCAGTTCTATGTCCTCCAAAATCTACATTACATGGCCAAAAGTATGTGGAAACCTGAAAAGCGCACCCGTATGTGGGCCTTTCCCACAATGTTACATCATTGTTTAGAATCTTTGCATTAAGATTTCCATTTACTGGAATGAAGAGGCCCAAACCTGTTCCAGCATGACAGATCAGAGCCCTGACCTCAACCCCACTGAACACCTCTGGGATGAATTGGAATGCTGACATCAGTGACCAATCTCACTAATGCTCTTGTGGTTGAATGAGCAAGAATCCCCACAGCCATGTTCCAAAATCTAGTAGAAAGCCTTCCAGAAGAGTGGAGGTTATTAAAACAGCAAAGAAGGGATTACATTTGGAATGGGATTTTCAACAAGCACATGTGGTTGTGATTTGTCAGGTGTCCACAAATTTTTGGCAATATAGTGTAGGGAACAGAGTAGACATTATATGTTCTTCAGTGGGGTTTTTTCTGTACACCGGGGAAAATTTCCCCACATCATCACACTGCCACCATTGTGCTGAGAGCAAACAGGATGGCTCCATGATCACTCCTCCATCAGCATGATGCAAAAGGAACTTGGTTTCAACCATAGACTGTAAAAAAAGATGGACGATGTACCTTCACCTCTTCCATTGTAGAGAAGCGAAGCCGGCACTGTCCCAATACGGCGCGGACATCTTGGAGCCCGAGTCTACACAGTAGTGAACTCAGAGCCCAAGTCTGCGCAGTAACGAGAGTGAAGTGGAGCAGTGGTATCAAGGTCCCGCCCACAGTCACGCATAATTATTCGCAAGCACACGCCCCTGAACTTTTTCAACTCATTATGTCAGTGTGAAATAAACCGTTATGGAAATATAGAAATATAGAAATTAAAGTTAAAGCTCCGATGTCCTCCCGAAAATCCCGAAAATATTCAGTTGGTGCCTCAGTGACTACTTTGCTCAAAGAAGCTGTCAATCACAGCTGTCTATCATGATGTCACACCCCTGTTCTTATAGCATCAAATAACTAACTAAAATCAAACTCATTTAAAACAAGAACACTTGAACTTACATCAGCATTATAAAAATGGCCTAAAATGGCAGAAACCATCTTTGGAAAAAATGTATTTGAAGTGTAATTTGATTGTTTAGTTTGTCTCATGTCCCATTTGATTACATGGAGAGGGGCGGGGTTTGTGATCAAGACGTTTTGGCTTCACTTTTCAGGACTTGTGCGGCACACTTGGTTTCAACTGACCAATTATTACACTTCACAGTGTTCCACTGGACACACACTTGTTTCTTGCTAAGAACATTTGAGATCAGTTAAGCATTGGGTTCTTAGATTACATACTGCACACCAAAGGTTGAATTCAGATGGAATATGTTCAGCTGTGGTCTGTCTGTGTGCCTTTATGCATGTAAATATTCTCCTTTTACTCCACCACATGATCTCTGGTAATGGCTGGTAGATTGAAATGGTTAAAACAATTGTACATAAAAAGCTCAGGGCAGCAGGAAGATATTGGCACTGGTAAGCCTAGCACCAACCATCATGTCAGTGACTAAGGCCACTTATTTTTGCCCATTTCACTGCTCAGTTGAACACTAACTGATGCTAGAAGAGCTGTTCTGCCTGATTTATGTCACACACACTGCAGTAAAAGAGATGTATGACTTGTTGGAATGAACAAATTGTGTGAAGGTGGGAGATGTAATAAACTGGCAATTCTGACATACCTATGAAGAAAAAAGTAACATAACTCTATCACCACTCTGCAGAGACAAATAGAAGGGTAGGTTTAAAACACTACTGCATAACCTGCTGAAATACAACAACCAACATTCAAGCAGAACATAAGAAGCTACACTTATATGTTATTAGATTGATATTGATAAATAATAAATATATAATCATTTGAAAAATGAATACCAATATAGACAATACTGTATAAAATAAAATTCCAACTGAAACATTAATTTGGACAGCACGGTGGCTCACCAGGCAGCATTGCTGCCTCATAGCTCTAGGGTCTCAGACTGGATCCAGAGCTCAGGTTACTGTATATGTGACAACCATACTGTAGGTGTGAATGAGAGTGGTGAAGATGGAAATTTAGGGCAACAGGTTGTACCTGCCATATATATAAGAAAGCCAGATGCCACTGTTGTGAACTACTTTCATACGTCAGTGCCCCTGCTACATTAAGAGAGGCATGAGTCTGTGGATTGCTTGCAGTCTGATTTCTGCTTATAGCAGGTGATGTAGGTGTAAATGTACCTGCACTGACCATAATTTGATTGAGATAGACTTCTGGAAACTTGAGCAAAACTGTGGGATGTAGGTTAATGTAACTGCACAGTGGGACACAAATGATCATAAATCAAGATCAGCTTGTCTTTAAAAAAGTGTTTTCGTGCCAATGATTTTAGATCTACCAAGACTTAATATAAGACTCAGTAACAATAAATATAGCCTAAAAATAATAAATAAGACTATTTATTTTTTAAATTCAGTAACAGGAATCAGCAATAACACAACTACATACAGTGGGATGTATGGAGACGTCACCTTTTTTCAGTAAATATATTTAAATCAGGTTATTCACATGAAATTTTCACAAGACATCAGTATTAATTCAAGAAATCAGGAAATATAAAGAATTCACAACATTAAAGTCCATAAATAAAGTTATGTGCAATAATGTGGAATGACACAGGAAAAAAAAGTGTTGAACATGCTAAGAAAAAGCAGTTCTCCAAGACAAGATAAGACAAGGAACCAGGTGAAATCCATAAGTAGTTAGAAAGTAATTATACCTCCTATCTGTGCAAATTAATATTAGCTGGGTTAGTAAATTGATGGTCTATAAAAAGGCTTTTCGTTACCAAGGTGTCATACAAGAAACATCTAATGATGAGTAAAAGCAAAGAGCTCTTCCAAGACCTTTGGTACCTTATTGTTGCAAAACATATTGATGGAATCGCATACAGATGTATTTCAAAACTTCTGAATCCTCCAGTAAGCACCATTGGGGCCATTATCTGCAAGTGCAAGCAACATCACTCCATATTCAACCGGCCACGCACAGGAGTTCCTCACAAGATTTCTGACCAGGGAGTCAGAAGAATAGTCAGAAGAGTAGCCCAAGAGCCAAGGACCACTCAGAAAGAGCTCCAGAAACACTTGGAGGCAGCAGGTACCATCATCACCGAGAAAACAATAGGCAATGCACTCCGCTGCTCACGCTCACCCCGCAAGACTCCATTACTAAAGAAAAGGCATGTCAAAGCTTGTTTAAAGTTTGCTACAACTCAACTGGACAAGCCTATGAAATACTGGGAGAGTGTAGTCTGGTCAGATGAGAGCAAAATTGAACTTTTTGGCTGTCGTACTACACACCATGTTTGGAGAAGAAATGACACTTTACTCTAAAAACACTATACCAACAGTCAAGTTTGGAGGTGGAAGCATCATGGTGTGGGGCTGCTTTTTCATCGCATGGTACTAGCAGACTTCATATAATTGAAGAAACAATGAATGGAGCCCTTTACCAGGAGATTCTTGAGAAGAATCTGCTGCCATCCACCAGGATGATGAAGATGAGACGTGGGTGGACCTTCCAGCAGGACAACGATCCAAAGCATACAGCAAAGCAAATCAAGAAAATTAAATCAAGGTGTTAGAATGGCCCAGTCAATCACCTGACTTGAATCCAATTGAACAAGATTTAAAGACATATGTGTAGAAGAATGGACCAAAAATCACACCTGAATACTGCAGCCGATTAATTTCTTCACACAGGAAGTGTCATGAAGCTGTCATTACAAACAAAGGCTTTTCCACTAAGTATTAACTAAATTTCAGTTAGAGTGTTCAACACTTTTTTCCTGTGTCATTCCATTTTATTACACATAACTTTATTTATGGACTTCAATGTTGTGAATTCTTTAAATTTCCGGATTTTTTGCGTTAATATTGATGCCTGGTGAAAATTTCATGTGAACAGCCTCATTGGAAAGATATTTACTGAAACAAATGTTGACGCATCCAATATTTATTTCCCACACTGTATTATATCAGGAAGTATAAGTTTCATGTAAAATGCCATTTTAAATACCATGTAAAATATTCATCATGAATTGATCAAGTAACATAACGTAGTATAAAGGTAGTGTGACGATCATTTAAGCTAGCTTAGTGTCACGTATCGATGTTGAGCCAGAAGCAAGTGCAGATAATGACATTTATTGAAACAAACGTACTATGAAACAAAGACACTAAGACAACTTGGAATAACACTGGCATGACACAAAACACCGAGACACGAACGACAAGAGTCTAGGACAACGAAAGACAAGCAAACAGTGCAGACAAGGACTATATATATATATATATATATATATATATATATATATATATATATATACACACACACACACACACACATGAGTGCTCATTAACAAAATGTGAGTCAGGTGCAGGTGGTCATGTGACAGCTAGTGCAGTGCAGTGGCTGATGGGAAGTGGAGTCCAGAGTTTCTTGATACATGACAGAACCCTCCCCCAAGGGCGCTACTCCCGGAGCGCCCAAAATTATACGTCCTCCATCTGGTGGTCCTGGCCCCTTGGGCAAAATGTCCCCAGCAAAACCAGGAGGCCGAGCGGCTTCCACAACGGCACAGGGAGGCAGAGATACTTCCTCGGCAGAACATGAAAGCGGGGCGACGTCCTTGCCAGAACATGAAAGCGGGGCGACGTCCTCGGCAGAGCATGAAAGCGGGGCGACGTCCTCCACGGGACAGGAGAGGGGAGCGAGGTTCTCCGCGAGGCTCCAGGGGGGAGCGAGGTTCTCCGCGAGACTCCAGGGGGGAGCGAGGTTCTCCGCGAGGCCCCAGGGAGGAACGATACTCTCCGCGGAGCATGAGGGGGGAACGATGTCCTCCGTGGAGCAGGAAGGGGGAGTGACATACTTAGAGAAGCAAAGAAAAGGAGCGATGTCTTTAGCGAAGCAGGAAGGCCGAGCGACGACCTCAGCCGAGCAGGAAGGCCGAGCGACGACCTCAGCCGAGCAGGAAGGCAGAGCGACGACCTCAGCCGAGCAGGAAGGCAGAGCGACGTCCTCAACCGAGCAGGAAGGCAGAGCGACGTCCACAGCCGAGCAGGAAGGCAGAGCGACCTTGAGGTAGCTGAACAGTGGGGAATTCTTGAGTCCGGTAGGAGATGGAGCGACGTCTCTCACGGAACATGAAGGCAGAGTGACGTCCTCCACTGAACATGAAGGTTGAACGAGAGCCATAATAGGGGAGGGAGGGTGGGAGTTGGTCTCAGCCCCGACCACAGATTCCCCCTCCTGTCGGCGTGGCATGGCATAGTCCTTTATGAACACCGGGTGTGGCCTGGTGCATGGTCTGTCCGGCTGCGGCAGGCCTAGCATGCGGTTATTCTGAGTGAGTAGTTCATCTGTCCTTCTTCTCTGCTACAGTAGTCCTCTATACCACTCCTCATATGCTGCAAACCAGGCATCCATCTTGGTGATCTGCTGCTTCTGATAAAGGGTCTTTCGTTCTGTCACGTATCGAGGTTAAGCCAGAAGCAAGTGCAGATAATGACATTTATTGAAACAAACATACTATGAAACAAAGACACTAAGACAACTTGGAATAACACTGTGGCATGACACAAAACACAGAGACACGAACGACAAGAGTCTAGAACAACGAAAGACAAGCAAATAGTGCAGACAAGGACTATATATATATATACACACACACACACACACACACACACACACACACACACACCAGTGCTCATTAACAAAACGTGAGTCAGGTGCAGGTGGTCATGTGACAGCTAGTGCAGTGCAGTGGCTGATGGGAAGTGGAGTCCAGAGTTTCTTGATACATGACACTTAGTTACATCATGAAAAACACAGCCTACCTGATGAACTACTGGTGCAAATGTAAGTCCAATAGCATGACTAATCATTCCAACTTCACATACATTACCAAATAATTACATTAAAATATTTAAATATACTGACAGTTCTTCAGCTTCAGCAAACAAATAAAAAAATAATAGTGTGTCTCCTATTAGTATTTGTACCTGTATTTGTACATGTTTAGAACATTATACATTATATCTGAATAATGTATTCATATTCAGTTACATCAGTAATATACTGTATACTGTATGTATAATAAGTTGACAACAATTTTGACTTATGAATATGTTAAATCGGAATACATTATTAAAAATATTTTTATATATCATACTAATAAAATTTCAAAATGTACATTAATGTATTCTAAAACCAGGAAATCATGTAAATAGCAAAACTTATAAAAGGAGGCACAAACAAGTTTTTAATAATACAGGGTGTCTAAAAAGGCAGGAACTAATAAGTCAGTAAACATATAGGGTACTTAATCTTCTGCAGCATGTTTTTGTGGATTCTGCTCAACATATGACTGACATATTAGCTCAACATATTCCCATCGAGTCCTGACTTTCCAGACACCTTGTACATTGAATCTCACTTATATAACAATAATAACATAACAGTAAAGGGCCTGACATTTTCATCGCCTGGGTGGCAAAAATTTGTATATTCATCCATTTTCCATACCATTTCTCCTACACAGGGTCGCGGGGGAAGCCTGGAGCCTATCCCAGGGACGGAGAGCCAACCCACCACAGGGCACAATCACACGCACATTCACACACGATGGACAATTTGGAAATGCCAGTCAGCCTACAGTGCATATCTTTGGACTGGGGGTGGAAACCAGAGTATCTAGAGGAAATCCTCGAAGCACAGGGAGAACATGCAAACTCCATGCACAAAGGGCAGAGGTGGGATTCGAAACCCCAACCCTGGAGGTACGCGGCAAACATGCTAACCACTAAGCCACTGTGACCCCCAAAATATAATAAATATAATTATATACCAAAAAAAGATTTGTTATTTTTCTCAAAGAGTAAAAACGGAATAATACTTTCTCAAAAGGTACTTACTCAGGACCCTCAAATGCTTTAAAGGAACCATATATGTTACCATAGTTATGTTTAGGCTAAATGGATACAAAAATAATCCATCCATCCATCCATCCATCTTCTACCACTTACTCCTTCTTCAGGGTCGCGGGGGAACCTGGGAATCCCAGGGAGCATCGGGCACAAGGCGGGGTACACCCTGGACAGGGTGCCAGTCCATCGCAGGGCATACTCACATACCCATTCATACACTACGGACACTTTAGACACGCCAATCAGCCTACCATGCATGTCTTTGGACTGTGGGAGGAAACTGGAGTACCCGGAGGAAACCCCCACAGCACGGGGGAGAACATGCAAACTCCGCACACATGGCCCCGGCGGGAATTGAACCCCGGAGGTGTGAGGCGAACGTGCTAACCACTAAGCCACCATGCACCCGATACAAAAATAAGTAAAAAATAAATTCATCTCAATGTTTAGTCTAAATGCTTTTGTGAATTCAACCAGCAACTCCAATAAGAAATTGCTGAAATACCATGATAACCATGAGCAGGGCCGGAGTGGGACCCATTTTCAGCCCGGGGGTCTAACGCCCAAGGCTGTAGATACTAACAAGTCTCTACTAAATAAAGATTGAACGAGTTGTCGGAAGCATAGTGGTGGTGACGTTGAAGTCATGCGACCGTGGTGTAGTTTGTTTATAGCTTAACGTTATCTTTTTACTTCTGTCGAGTGTATCTAGGCTTCAAAATCTTATGAATCTTAATGAATGGAACATGGAAGAATCATAAACTTTTGTTAAAATGGTAAATGGCACACTTATATAGCGCTTTTATTCAAAGCGCTTTACACTGTGTCTCATTCACCCATTCACACACACACACACACACACCCCAATGGTAGCAGAGCTGCCATGCAAGGCACTAACTTGCCATTGGGAGCAACTTGGGGTTCAGTGTCTTGCCCAAGGACACTTCGGCATATGGAGTCATGTGGGCCAGGAATCGAACCGCCAACCCTACGATTAGTGGACAACCCGCTCTACCACCTGAGCCACAGCCATCCCGGTCTGTTGGTCACAGAGCTGATTTTCTGCAATAATCCAAAAGCTAAAGGAAAAAAATCCTCTTGGCTTTTTGTCAAGGGAACCAGGGTGATGCTAACTTCTGGGGTAGCCTACAAAAATACATCATCCCTGCAGGATTGACGACTTCCACATTAGTGTCTGACATTGAGAAGGGAACACCCCTCTCTCTTAATGCAGAGATAAAGTCCATCTCTACAGCGGGCAATTATTACATTTATGATGGCGAAGATGACAACATGCATGTAACACCAGTCCCATTCACAAAACGCAAGATTTTCTCACAATAAAATTACGTTGTGAGAAAACAGCTTTTGTTATGTCGAGATCATGAGAAAATTAAGTCGTGATCACAAGAAAAAAACAAAGAAAAAAATTAATGATGCATGGCCGCTTAGGGCTTCCGTACAAAACTGCAAAGCAGTCATCAATAACTAAACGGAAAATCAATATGAAAGAAAGAAAGAAAGAAAGAAAGAAAGGCCTTCTACCATTCAGGTTTTGGTTTACACTCAGAACTGAAAATGGCAAAGCCCTACATCATCAACAACCACCTAAGCAGTGCACTGGTTTCTGTGCATTGTCGCATTGTCTATAGACATGAGGATTTCTTTTTCCGTTCATTCTGGCATATTTTTACCATCCATTTTATCCTTCCCGCTATTAACTCACTCTCGCTAATTCACACCACAGCATTAAATGATGGTCTCGGTTTGTTTATATCTCCATGGCAACGACCTGGGTACACGTGTTTGTGTTTGAGAAAGAGACAGAAAGCATGCATGCTCTGACAACAGAAAATGGCACTTTTCAATGCACAGTCTGGTCATGGGCTGATTTAAATTCAAATATAGTGTAAATAGCTTAGTTATCAGTCAAACAGTAACTTAACACATATACGTTTTTCTGTGTGTGTGTGAAAAAAACGAAGAGAAAGCAGATGAGTCTGCCAGCCCAATTTATGAGCGGGCAGAGTGGCCCACCGGAAATTCTCCAGATTCTCCCAATGGCCACTCCGGGCCTGACCATGAGAACAAGGCAAATTAAAAGCACATATTGTACACTTAATCAGTTGTAGGTTTGTAACATGCTGTCATTTGAAATTTGTTTTCCATTTGCAGTGACTGATTAGATGTTCATGACAGGAATTACAGTACCAGTTGCATTATATTACCCTTTTGGTCTACAAGACTGTTCTCACCAAGAGACGAGTGATGTTAGTGATAATAAGTAATTTTGTTATGAGAATTTTTACAATAACCTTCCATGGTTAACCTTCCATGGTCTTTTCTAACATCTTCACTACCATAAACAGTCTGAATGGGTGTTTAAGTAAACATCTCGCATGATGACATCGGCCTATGGTGTGAGTGCCAGAGTGTGTACATACTTGCATTTTACAGATCAAAAAAGGGACAGTTTTTATTTACCACAAACCAATATTCACAACTTGTTAAACAA
The DNA here is from genome assembly GCF_023375685.1 of Ictalurus furcatus. Lineage (NCBI taxonomy): Eukaryota > Metazoa > Chordata > Actinopteri > Siluriformes > Ictaluridae > Ictalurus > Ictalurus furcatus. The sequence goes on along the minus strand of NC_071263.1, from coordinate 12,373,777 downwards.
GCAGCCAAAGGCAGATAAATCTTCATAGAGTGCGTATTATTGCTCTTTTTTATTCAAGAATCTATCTTGCTGCACAAACAACATTTGCTTTAACACTGCAATCTGTTTCTCCAAGCAGCCATTTTTAATGGACTCTGTACGTTTCATATTCATACCGGCATGAGCAACAGATAGCACGGTGAAGGTTATTAACACTACCCTCTCCAATAATCCAATGAGCCACATCAGTGATCATTTGAAGAGGCTGTACAGTGAATTATGTAAAATCTTTGGCAACATTTCACCTGATATTACTGCAGTAAATCACAGCGGGTCCTTATGAAGAGTCAGGAGTCCTCTGTAAATCTATTTAGGGGAGCTACGACTACACAGACTTTCTCCCTGATAATTAGGGTTGGGCTGCAGTCTTGCTTTATATAACACAGTAATCTGTTTTATCAGTTTGCCAAAGGAGAGTGCTCAAATGTAAATATAGTCTTATATTATTTATTGCCAGTGATGCTGGGGTAATGAAAACGTGAAATATGCAAGCACATTGCCCTGCACAAACAGTCACTGATGTCTTCCATGCCCTTTACTAGCAATAACCTACAGCATTGTGTGCTTTTTTAAAAAATGGAATGGAGATTGTATAAAGGGACTGGATATGCAGTATAGAGTTTCATTTTTATGTCAGTAAATGTTAGGAAATATTAAAACATGAGCTTATGGCTCCAAAGTGCTTGGTCACCAGTGAAGACACACTGTTACTACATGCTGTGTGTGTCTGTGTGTGTGTGTGTCTGTGTGTGTGTCTTTCTGTTTGTCTGTCTGTCTGTCTGTCTGTAAGAGTGTGTGTGTGTGTGTGTGTGTGTGTGTCTTTGTGCATGTGTTTTTCTTTGTGTGTGACTGATTGTGTGTGCGTGTGTGCATGTGTCTGTCCAACTTGTGTGTGTGTCTTAGTGCATGTGTTTTTGTTTGTGTGTGTCTGATTGAGTGTGTTTGTGTGTGTGTGTGTGTGTGTGTGTGTGTGTGTGTGTGTGTGTGTGTGTGTGTGTGTAGGAGGTGTTCTAATGAGGTCAGTTTCAAAAGGTGAAAACTATAATCCATCTGCACCCCCCTCCCCAGTAACCCGGCAGGTCCAGCATCTGTTTGAGGAAAACCAGAGGTTGCCTGTCCCGCACGGCAATCCCTCCTAGGGTTACAGGAGAGATACTACATCCTGTGTTGACATTATGTAACTCCAGGGCTTATCTCAGGGCAATGTTTCTGTTTTAGCAGTGAATTAATCAGTGTGACGTCGCTCTGGAAGTCTGCTAGTTGGTGATGGACAGATACTGATTGATGGTAGTTCACTAGTTCTTTGCTTAAAAGAGTGTGCACTCTTCTGTTTCATTGTTTTAGTTTCAGTGCCAGCATGTTGTTGTCCTGAATACTTTCTGCTGTATACAGAGCATGTTCCTTTTCCTGAAGAAATAAAAACAGAGAGCTTAGACTGTCTGCGTTTCTATGGAATGAAGCTCACAGGTAAACAGTAGAATAATTAGTGTAATTTTTTTTTTTGCCTCCTCACTAAATCTGTGTTTTTTATTTTCCTTGTTTGTCAGGAAAGTAGAGGCTTAACAGTGTGAGTGAGTTTGTTGGAATGACTTAGCCAAAGTTGCTGGAGGGCAGGTTTCTCCAGATCAGAAATGAAGGTATTAAAGCCTAGGATGGCTGCTGGCCTGAGGAAGGTCGTGCTAGCCTGCATTTTTTTTTAATGAGAACAGCTGCTCCCTCTGCTCCTCTGTTCACAAGCATGTTTGGTTAATCATACAGTCTTCCCTGCAGGGTGAAGATAATGTGGGCAGCTTAGGTAGCAAGAAGCCAGGAAGAGAGCTCTGAGAGGGTATGTATGTGTGGGGGAGAGAGAGAGAGAGAGAGAGAGAGAGAGAGAGAGAGAGAGAGAGAACTCTGTGAGAGAGAGAGATAGGATAGGGAGAGATAATATCTGGCATGATAGCTAAAACACATTACAGAAAAGTGAAAAAAGAGAGTCATGGTTGGGAAGATGTTAGGAGCCTCAGGTTTTGAGGTTTTCAATGCTATTTATTTTGACAAAAAGGGGGAATGGAAACAAAGAATAGATGTAAGGTCCTTTTTAAAGGAAGATGGAAACACTGATCTAGCCCAGGGCTACGAGTGCTTGCACCTGTTAGCTTTAGACTTTTCAAACTGTCAAAATATGGGTATCCATAAAATAGTGTCGATACACTTCTCTTTCCACTGTCTAAGTAAATGCACAAAATTACTATATCTTGTATGAAGTACAATTTATAAGCACATTAGTACAATTTAGTACAATTTACTGAAACCAAAATAATCTGTCCTGAGGTTGGGTTAAAGTTAGAGTTTTGCATGTTCTTCCCTGTTATCTTTTCCCCCTCTCAGTACATTGGTTCAAAGCACAACGAGTACTGTTCTTGTGACTTGTTTTGATTTCCCTCCATGTGCTTTGTTGTTTACTGCAACAACAACAATAAAAGATATATTAGCAAGGAAAATGTATGTAGGCAATTCTAACTAATATTTCTCTTTTTTTATATTGTTTTTAAAGAAATATAAGATTATTAATCCTATTCATAGACATATTTACTCATTTCAGGCTTGAAATGCCGTGTTATTAATCTTGCTCTATTAATTTAGCATATTTCAAGCTTTTATTAATAGAAAGGAAAATGATCTGCAAGTAGAATAAAGCAATTTTAAGCCTGAAATGAATAAATATGTTTAGAAATAGGCTTTATTGGCTCATATTTGTTACATAATAATCTCATAATAAAAAATATTAGATAACTTTTCATTTATTCAAGATACGCTATATGCTCCAGAGTTTTGTGGACTATCACACCCATATTTGGTTCTTCCCCAAACTGTTGCCACAACGTTGGAAGCATACAATTGCATAGTATGTCTTTGTATGCTGATATTAATACACTCAAGAATTACTACTACAAATCAAACAAAAGCAATTGAAATAATTCAACACAATGAATGCTTCAAGTGGTTTCCCCAAATTCAACTATAAATGCTAATTATTCAACCCCTTCATGGCAAGCATCTTTAGTACTTAGTAGAGCACACTTTTGCTGTTATGACCTGCTGCAAACGAGATGCATAGCCAGACACCAGCTTCTGGCAGTGTTCCTAAGGAATCTTAGCCCATTTCTCATAAGCAGTGATTATATATTACTGAACCTCCTTTGATATTACTGAACCTCCAGTTCAGTAATATTATTGGGTTTGTGTGCTGCAGTGCAGCAACCACCTTCTTCAAATTTTCTATGGGGTTCAAGTCAGGTGACTGTGATGGCCCTGTAGAATCTTACAGGACGTCTTCTGCAAGCCTTGGTGGAATTTGAGGTGTGCTTGGAATCATTGTTGTGTTGCAAGGTCCAATGTTGCCCAAGCTTCAGCTTCCTCACAGACGGCATGACGTTTTCTCCTAGGATTTCCTGATACTTCAATGAATCCATCATACATTTCACATGCTGCAGGTTTCCAGTGACAGAGGATGCAAAGCAGCCCCAGAGCATCACCGAGCCACCACCATGCAAGACTGTGGACAGAGTGTTCTTTCTTCATTCTTCTTTCACCAGACATACCGCTGATTCCAGTTGTTTCATCGCTCCACAGAACAGAATCACAAAACCTCTGTGGCTTATTTATACGATTTTGAGCAGATTTTTCTTGTGCTTTTGGGTCAGTATTGTTGTATGTCTTGGAGTTCTGGCCTGGAAACCTTCTGTGTTTAGTATGTGTCATACTGTGCTCACTGAAACCTCAGTGCCTGTTGCCACTCAAGGGTTTTTCACAACCTGTCTTCTCAGGTTACAGCCATTGATAGCTTCCTTTTTCTGCCCCGTCTAGGTATTTCATATATTTTCTATCCCTAGCCAGTTCAGGTATTTCATGTGTTCCAGCTCAAGCACACCTGGTGCAACTAATGAAGCCCTTGATCAGGTGTGCTTGAGACAACACCTGTTTTGCATATTTGTGCTGTTGTGAGGGATTCTGTTCAGGGGTTTGAATAATTTTGAAACTGGAGACGTCATTATAAGTTGCATTTTCAGTTGAATTTTGTGAAACCACTTGAAGCATTCGTTGTGTTTAACTATTTCAATTGCTTTTGTTTTATTTGGTCATTGCAAATAGCTGAAAGTCTGTAAATTCTGACAGTAAACCTGATTTGTAATGGAGTTGAATAATTTTGATTGCAATTATATGTCTTCATCTAGGTTATTTATCTATGCTTGAATAAATCATTTACAATGTTAGTGAGGGAGAATGTACCACTACAAATATCACTGCACCTGATTAAATCTTTAGTGCTCCAATTAATGAGATAATACATTCATTGCACGGCATGATGAAGCAGTTTGATTATCCGTCCAGACAAGCAGAATTCAGTGCTGAGCTCTTAGTGAAATTAGCAATAGAACAGGCCAGCAGTAGTGTCTAACTCTTCAGCTTCTTTTTCACAGTAAGTATGTAGTCACAAATATTAGTATTAATCACCTTTAAATAGGCACTTTAACACATTAATAATTTGTACTTAAATCTACAGTACTGAATTTTTGCCTGTTTGAAAAATAAAAAAAACTCACTTGTGGAGTTATTTTTTTACATGGATTTTGCTTCTGCATTGCTCCTCTGCGTGGATGAATCCAAGGAACAAGCTACAAACACTCCCACCATCTTCAGTCCCCGGTCTTCTTCTTTATGTTTAGACGGATGACATCAAACTGACTTTTCTCACAAAATCCGACCCGACAACTCAAATTAAATAAATCATAATTAGAAGCTTACCGGTGCGCATCAGGATAAGGTAAGGAGACTTTTTGAACACTGGTTTGTATATGTACTGTACTTGCTCAATAATTGTATTTTTTGTTCATTTTTAACCAAACAAAGTTCGATACTACAGCTTTATTGTGTCCACAACATCTGTAATGTATGTGTGATTGACTGTAGTGTGTGAGTGGAACAGAAACAGAAAATGAAGGATGAATCTCACCTAGGGCATCAAATGGGCTAGGACCAGCACTCCACCAGGGAACCTGTGTGCTTAATTATCTAAGTTCACTGAATTTGGTGTTCATTTCAAGCGTACTTAGATACAGGGTGTCCCAAAAGTCTCCGTACATAGAGGAAATAAACACTTTTTAGCAAAATGTAGCTTTATTTACAAAACAGCCTCTACATGATTGCCATTTCTTTGTAAACACACACAGAGTTGTCTCTCCTGATCATGATGAACTCTTGAACTAAACCAGTACCAGCAACCAGTACCAGCAACAGACTAGACAAAGAGGACCGCCTTTTGCAATTATCTACCAATGATTGCATTAGTTCACATGTTGCCAGGCAGAACTCCTTGCATTAATAAATCATGATTTTGAGTTCATAACACTTGAAATTTTAGGTTCATATATTTTGTAGGTAAATAAGTTCAACGAACTTAGATTTTTGATTTATGGGTCCAAAACACAACATTTTAAGTAATGTTTAGTCATGATTACTTGATTGTTTAAGTACAGACAACAGTAGGGTTTACAGTGGGTTCACTTAATCAGGTTGAAGTGACACAAATCTGATTTTCTGTATTAATGCGACACAGATTTAATTTTTTTTTTTCAGGACAACGTGGACATAAAAATCAGATTTTTTTTTTTTCAAATCAAACCTAAGCAACTTTCATATGTAGTCCTAGATCATACCCAATGTGTTGCTAATGTGACATGAATAAAAGCGGTCAGATTAGAATTCATGTGGGTTTTCCCTAAAACACATGCTAATATCACTGTCCTCATCAGCAGCAGCAACAGCAGCAGCAGCATCCAGTGTTGGCAATATGGCAAAAGAAGAGTGGAGTACAGCAACAGTAGTAACAATATTCAGTGGAAAGATGGAGTGAGAGAAGGAAACTGGTTATTTACTTGATATTTGGGGAATCAATTCAAGCAAAACTGAAACTGAATAGTGAAGCAATTGCCCAAGAAATCTATGTGTATGCATGTATGGTGTTTCAGAGGACAGGTGCATTCAATTTACAGACAGATTTAGGTCACTTGCAGTTATGAATGTGAATTGTCAAGATAGACATATCCAATTTGAGCAAAGAAGCTTGTAATATGAACGCAGCATTAGTGCAGGTCCATGCAGTAAATGATTGATACAGTACTGTAACTTAATAAACTCTGGTCTCCAGGTGTAAATATTGGAACAGGCTCTACAGTCTTAGTTCTGAATTTTTCCAGTTAACAAGTATGGCGAGTGAACAACAACAAATCCAGGCTTGGAACATCCATTTACTGCCCAATTCACTGTTTTCACTAATGGAGTTTTCTCTGAATCAGATACAGTAACAGAAGGTGGAAGGTGCTGTGTGGTGTCCACTTGAATATATCACAGTAGTGTACAAATAGGTCATTGAAAATAGCAGCTTCCTTCTAACAAACTTCAGACAATTTGAAATGACTCATAATAGCCACTGGAGCATGTCTAATGATACACAACTCGATTTCAGTTACAACTTTCCAAAGCAAGAAATGGTGTAGGCCAGTGTTCCAGCCAAACACTGGCTTGGCTCAACATGCGTTGAACCAGATGTCAAAGTCTGGCTGCTGAGACAGAGCAGCAGAGGCAAAGAGTGAGTGGAGTCAGTCTGTGTCTTTTATAGTCTGATTTTGACAGCAGAGCGAGCTGAAACAGAAGCCACTGAGCCCTGGAAGTCTGGCAGCGTCTGCAGACCCACAGGGAAGCTCAGCACTTATGGGCAATTAGAAAGACCCACTGCTGTTGTTCTTAGGCCCTGTGTCTTGGTGCTAAACTGTAAATATACTCTACAAGCATCTATACTCATACAGATGCATTCATCATGTGATCAGAGGGACAGTGATGATAACATGCAAATGCACAGACACATGCACACATTCATTATCCTATTTGGTTTCTCTATACAGGGATATAGAGTTACTGGAGGCTGGGGGGTGGGGAGCTGGTGGTTAACATGGTATCATGGCTGTATGTGTTATGTTATCATTCTCCCCCTGTGGCTATCCCGCTGCACTCTTCTGCTGTACTGTCATATGATACAGTGGTGTGAAAAAGTACAGTTGCAATCAAAATTATTCAACCCCCATTGCAAATCAGGTTTATTGTCAAAATTTACAGACTTTCAGCTGTTTGCAGTGAACAAATCAAACAAAAGCAATTGAAATAGTTCAACACAATGAATGCTTCAAGTGGTTTCCCCAAATTCAACTGAAAATGCAACTTATAATGACTTCTCCACTTTCAAAATTATTCAACAGCCTGAACAGTATCCCTCACAACAGCACAAATATGCAAAACGGGTGTTGTCTCAAGCACACCTGATGCAAATAATCATGGGTTTCATTAGTTGCACCAGGTGTGCTTGAGCTGGAACACATGAAATACCTGAACTGGCTAGGGGTAAACAATGTATTAAATACCTGGACAGGGCAGAAAAAGGAAGCTATCAACGGCTTCAACCAGATGTTGTGAAAAACCCTCGAGTGACTGCAAAAGACCTGCAGCAAGACTTGGTGGCAACAGGCACTGAGGTTTCAGTGAGCACAGTATGGCGCATACTAAACGCAGAAGGTTTCCATGCCAGAACTCCAAGACATACACCACTATCATATAAATAAACAACAGAAGTTTTGTGATTCTGTTCTGTGGAGCGATGAAACAAAACTGGAACATTTTGGCATGATGGATCAGCAGTATGTCTGGAGGAAGAAGAATGAAGAAGGAACACTCTGTCCACAGTCAAGCATGGTGGTGGCTCTGTGATGCTCTGGGGATGCTTTGCATAATCTGGCACTGGAAACCTTCAGCGTGCGGAAGGTATGATGGATTCATTGAAATATCAGGAAATCCTAGGAGAAAGCGTTATGCCGTCTGTGAGGAACCTGAAGCTTGGGCCACATTGGGCCTTCCAACAGGACAATGATCCCAAGCATACCTCAAATTCCACCAAGGCTTGGTTGCAGAAGAGGTCCTGGAAGATTCTCCAGGGCCATCACAGTCACCTGACTTGAAACCCATAGAAAATATCTGGTGGGGGGATTTGAAGAAGGCGGTTGCAGCATGCAAACCCAAGAATATTACTGACCTGGAGACCATTGCTCATGATGAATGGGCTAAGATTCCTCAGGAACGTTGCCAGAAGCTATGCAGCTCATTTGCAGCAGGTTATAACAACAAAAGGGTGCTCTACTAAGTACTAAAGATGCTTGTCATGAAGGGGTTGAATAATTTTGAAACTGGAGAAATCATTCTAAGTTGTATTTTCAGTTGAATTTGGGGAAACCACTTGAAGCATTCATTGTGCTGAACTATTTCAATTGCTTTTGTTTGATTTGTTCATTGCAAACAGCTGAATGTCTGTAAATTTTGACAATAAACCTGATTTGCAATGGGGGTTAAATAATGAAAAATGAATTAAAATTAAAATCTGGTTGTGCCACCTTTATCAGCAATAACTGCAACCAAACGCTTCTGATTACTGGCTATCGACCTTTCACTTTCTTCTAGGACTAGGATTTACTCCTATGCTTTAGATCATTGTCTTTCTGCATATCCCCACATCATTACACTTCCATCATCATGTTTGACCACAAGTATGATGTTCTTTTTCTAGAATTCTGTGTTTGGTTTTTGCCAGATGTAACGGGACCCCTGTGTTGCAAAGAGTTCCACTTTCAACTCATCAAGCTGGGAAGGTTCGCTACTCTGCCGAGTTTTTCCATTTGAAATTAATGGCTCTCACTGTGGTTCTTTGGAGTCCCAGAGCCTTTGAAATAGCTTTGTAACCCTTCCTAGACTGATGTATTTCAATCACTTTCTTCCTCATCAATTTTGGCATAGTGTGTTACTGGGCAGGACTTTTTAACCAACTTCATGCTGTTGGAAAAAAGTTATTTTTAAATGTTGTGTGCGATTGAGCCCTGTGATTGGTTGGCGGTATGAAAAATGGATGGATTTAATGTTCCAGATGTGTTTATTTATTTATTTAATCACAATAATATTTTCTTGTCACTGATGTTTAGCTTTATTTTACATCCCCATTCGTACAATCCATATTTTACACCCATAAAATCCACAATCTTCAATCTACATTTTCACTGTTTGCTTACTACATAGAGTATAACATAATAACCATGTACACCCTATACAGTGTGCTATATGTAGTATAGAATGCCATTTTAGCTTCAGCCACCAAAAAGGAATGACTTTATTTATATTGCATTTTAGCATTTTAAAAAAATTATAATCCTGTCAAAGAAAATCAATATTTGAATGTTGAGTAGTGCTTGTAGTACATGTAGTAGCTACATATGTGTGCTTAACACTACTTACCATTACATTCTAAACATATCTCCTATTTTCATAGACACCATTATGCAATGGGTAACAGTTACTTGACCATGCAATGGACAGTTCGGGATTCAGATTCATAACCATACTGTGTGTGCCATGCGTCATTATCTGGTACTATTAGTGTACTAGCCAAAGGACATGCTAAGAGATATTCACATTGAACTCATTTCACACTTTTTTCTAACTCGGCAGGTCATAAATCCTCTCTCCTTCAGCTGGATGGCCCCTGCTGGCACTTTCATGAGCTCACACATCGCTGTGTGGGTGCATGCAAGCAACCGTGCTGCGCCGAAACAGAGAGACACTGTGTTACTGAGCGTGCTCAGGACAGTTGACTAAATCACACAGCACTCTGTATGGGAGCAGAGGAAGAAGACAATTTTTCTTAAGGGGCAGCACAGGAGAGGAGACAGTTTCTCCTTTAGAGTTAGATCATATTGATTTGCCAGTGTCGTCTTGTCTCCCCTGTGGTGAGAGTACTGAGGGATCGTGTTGTAATGGCATCTTGAGTCTTTCTAACTCTCTTTGCTTTTGTGACATCTTAACATCACACTTTACCCAGTCTCTGATTTACCTGGATTAAGACTATAATAGTAGGGGAGTTCTTAGAAGTTGCATGATAGTGCATGACAATTGTTTGCACTGGTTTCACCACACAATACTGTTCTGATGTTTTGACTATGTATGTTTGTGTGACTTTTCTTTAAAGGTACATTCACATGTACAGCAACTCACAGCTACAAAGAGACGGGAGACCATTCATTTTCAATGAGAGCTGGCGACTTCTGGTGATGTGAGCGACAGCGACCGTGGGTAACTAGATGTGGGTGTGTCTAGTGACGTGACAAAGTTGGGTAAAGTTTAACTTAATGCAAATTTGGAGCAACATGGTGCAGCGACTACCAACGGGAGTGAAGACACATCTGAAGTTAAGCGCATGTGATCCATGATCTGCCATGCTACCAAGGAGTTAGAATTGTTTTGTCTGGCACTTGCGCTTTTGCTGCAGATAGATGGCTGCAGTGGCAAAGAACACACACTGCTTCTTCATCTCACAGGACATGATGCATATACTGTATACACTGGTGAATTTTATATACAAACACTCTCCCTCCAGAAAACTGGTTTGTTGTCAAAACTGGAATGCTAGCTGTGCCACCCACTGATAAACATTACTATGGTAACCAGACGTAGGAAGCTATCGGCGACTTCATGATACCATGACTGGCAACTTGCAATGATAAAATCGCTGTATGTGTAAGCGTAACTTAAGGATGTGCAACAATGTTGCTTGACTATAAAGTAAATATTGGCCCTCGTACTGTACATCTTGCTGGATGCAAACAGATTTATTCTTCAATTGTTCACAGGAGCATTTTAACAAGGAATTTGGTATTCAAATTCCTAATTTCAGAAAAACATTTGTGCCCTACCCATGCTGTGTGTAAATTTACACAAAAAGACTAACTGATATAAATCTTGACTTGATCAACTTCAAACGATATCGTTTGCACGGATTACTGCACTTAAATATATGGATTATACAGTAAAGCTTAAATTGCTTGCTTTTATTCCAGTTACAGCATTTAGCAGACACTCTTATTAAGAACAATTTACAGAATAGAAATGTTTTGTAGTCTCTATCAAAAACAATAACTGCAAATGAGCTATGTCAGCATCACACTTTGCACTTAATGGGTGATTGGCATTCATCAACATACACATTCAACTACGGTTAAAATAAGAATTTCCGAAACTTTTGTAAACCAGGTGGTTTAGCTTACACAAATATTTACGCACAACTTTACTAAAAGATTAGTAAATGAGGCCGAATATTCCCACTGAAATCTGCCTCGAAACACAAAGTAACAGCATGTGGAGTTTTATAGAATATACATATACACTGAACTTCTACAGCTTTCATGAGTTGTTGCCAAAACCTTATTTCTTCTCTCAGTCTAGCCATTAGCCTGTGTAGACATTGTGTTTTACAACTGTCATATTTGCACAATGTAAATGCAAACTGTATTAATGACTTTCTTTGTGTTGCCACACAACCCATCTCTTTAAAAGGTCTTCATCAGAGACATTTCAGATTGATGGCTTATCAAACTGTGCGACCTCCAGAGTCTTTTTCAGCCTCAGAGGGACATACTTTGAAAGGTTACCTTTGAAAATAAAGAACAGAAGAAGAAAAATGGACAGAGCACTTGGAAGTTGGCAAAAAGCCTGCCCTCTTGTTAGCCTGCTTCGTTGTTACCCACCAAGCACACACACAGGATTGATTATTGAGATGAACAGCTATAAACTCGCTATTTTAACATGGTGGAGTGAGGGGGCTGTGAAGTAAGAAGATGCCTGGGTCTTAAGCTCACGGGTGAGAAGGCTAAATGGGTGTAGAGGGATTCAAGAGCTTAGTTGGGATAAAAAACTGGGATCTAGATAGTCTCTTTCTCCAGCCTAGGGGCTTTCAGCAGTGCACTTTCCAACAGCCTGTGACAAAAAACACTGAGATACTTTAAAGGAAATCTGGGCAATGTCCAGACTGAAACACTCTCAAGCAGTGACAAGGGGCTGGTAAAATATTTGCAAACAAGCATGATTAGTGGAGCATGGTTTTACTTTAGAGTATCTACACTCACTGTCCACTTTAATAGGAACACCTGTAAACCTGCTCAATCATATGGCAGCAAGACAATGCATTAAATCATTCAGATGCAGATCAAGAGCTTCAGTTAATGTTCACATCAAAAATCAGAATGAAGAAAAATTGTGATCTCAGTGACTTTAACCGTGGCTTGGTTGTCAGTTCCAGTTGGGCTGATTTGAGTATTTCAGAAACTACTGATCTCCTGAGATTTTCACATAAAACTTTCTCTAAGGTTTACAAAGAAGGTTCAAAAAACAAACATAAAACATTGAGTGAGAGACAGTTCTGTGGGTGGAAACACCTTTTTGATGAGAGAAATCAGAGGAGAATGACTAGACAGGTTTGAGCTGAACGGAAGTCAATAGTAACTCAAATAATCACTCTTTACATCCATGGTGAGCAGAAAAGCATCTTAGAATGCACAGCACATCAAACCTTGAGGTGGATGGGCTACAACAGCAGAAGGCCGTATTAGGTTCCACTCCTGTCAGCCAAGAAAAGGAATCTGAGGTTATCATGGGCACAGACTCAACCAAACTGCACAGTTGAAGACTGGTAAAAGACCAGGTGCCCCCCCTCCCGAATCTTCAACTGTTTATGGAGCTTTAAACAAGTCCTGCCATTAATGCCAGCAAAACATCTGGGTTACGCATGTAACTCTGTTCCCTGAGCGAGGAAAGAGACGTTGCATGAGCTTCACGCTCTGGGAAGCAACCTCGTGCGTGACCAGAATCTGAAGCTTGTGTAACATCATCCCTATTTATAGGCCTGCCATGATCAGATGACATGGCAATTAAGTGTGTTGCATGATATAAAACAGCACCTGTGAACCACGCCATCAGCCTCTATTATCTGAAGCAAAGACGCAATTCACAGGCATGCCCCAGTAAGACAAAGCTTCACATCTCGTTACCCTCTCTGTAAACAGGGTTACATGTGTAACCCAGACATTCCCTTTCAAAGGGAACTCAACATTGCGTGAGCTTCACACTGTAGGAGCGAGAATACCCACCCCGTCATACTGAGGCATGGCCTGTTCAAAAGATCCGAACTGGAGGGTAACTGCAAGACACTTGAGCCCAGGGTGGAATATATATGTAGGCTGTAATATCGAATGGATGTGTGTAGCATAGACCACCCTCCGAATCACACACATCCTGTAAGGGTACCCCTTGGACAAAGCCTTCGAGGAGGCAACCCCCATAGTGGAATGAGCCCTTATGCCCAGAGGCATAGCGAGACTGCATGCCGCATAAGCGATAGAGATTGCTTCCACTATATAATTAGAGATGCGCTGCTTCAACACCGCCTCACCTCTACTGTCGCCACCAAAGCAGACCAGCAGCTGCTCCGACTTACACCACTGGCCAGAACAGTGGATGTAATTACAGAGAGCCCTTACTGGACACAGTAGGTGCAATTTCTCTTGTTCCAGTGTGAGGAACAGAGCAGGGCAGAAAGCCTGCATCACTACCGGCTGGGCAGCAGACATAGGCACTTTAGGAATATATTCCGGCCTAGGATATAGAAAGGCATTGGCTAATCCAGGGGAAAAGTCAAGGCAGGATGGGGTAGATCTCCTACTTGCTTGAGAGATGTCAAGGGCAGCAGAAGAGCTACCTTTAGAGTCAGAAGCTTCTCTGAGGCTGACTCTAAGGGCTCTCTAATGGGGCACCTGACAGACCTTCAAGGACCAAAGAAAGGTCCCTCAATGTTAGAGGATGTTACTCCACAGAGGCTCAATTAATTGGGGCATGGCTGGCCAAAATGGTGGCCATGTAGACCCTGATTGTAGAAGGACCCAACCCTGCTGAGAAGCGTCCTTATAAAAACTCCAGGACTGTAGCTATTGTGCAGTTTACTGGGCCTAGCTGATGTTCCTCACACCACGAGACAAAAAGCCACCACTTGAGAGCATACAATTTCCTCACGGATGCTGCTCTAGCGTTCAACATGGTCTCTACAACCTCAGTTGCAATACCAGAATCTATGAGCTGGTGTCCCTCAGGGGCCAGACTCACAGTGTCCATAGTGCTGGCCGAGGGTGCTAAATGAGCCCTCCGGCTTGAGACGGTAGATTCCTGTGGACGGGAAACTCCCAAGGAGTGCCATCTAGCAGGGATATTATCTCTGAGAACCATATTCGAGCTGGCCAATAAGGTGCTATTAGCAGCAGACATAGACAGTCTTGGCAAACTCTCACTAGAACTTGTGGGAGCAGAGCGATCAAGGGAAAAGCATATAGATGTGACTTCAGCCACGTGTGCACCATGGCGTCCAGCCCCATTGGTTCGGGAGGAGTGAGGGTGAACCACAGCGGGCAGTGTGTTTTCTCCTCAAAGGCGAACACATACACTTCTGCTTGGCCGAACCTCCTCCATATGAACTCCACCACCTGTGGATGGAGCCTCCAATCCTTGGTCCTCAGCCCCTGACTCAACAGGATGTCTGCCCCCACATTCCAGTTGCCTGGAATGTACAGTGCACTCAGTGACAAAAACCTTCGCTGTGCCTGCCTGAACAGTGTGCATGAACGTAACCCTCCCTGGTGGTTGATAAATGAGACCACTGCTGTGTTGTCTGTCACAACTAACACATGGTGACCTCTCAATTGAGGAAGAAAGAATTTCAGTGCTAGAAATACGGCCCGCATCTCCAGGCGATTTATATGCCACTCCACATGAGGGCCGCTCCAGAGACTGTGAGCTGGATAGCTATCTAAGACTGTGTCCCAGCCCATGAGGGAGGCATCTGTCATTACCATCTTACAATAAGGAGATGCCCCTAGAGTGTGAACCGAGGCTAGAAACCGGGGACACCTCCAAATTCTCAGAGCACGTAGGCATCACCGTGTGACACTGATTACTCTCAGAGGTTTCAACCTTGTACGAAACCCCCGACTTTTCAGCCACCACTGAAACAGTCTCATGTGCAATAGGCCCAACATTATGACATTGGCTGCTGCTGCCATAAGCCCCAACAGTCTCTCGTAGCAACTGGAGAGGATGCCCAGATCCAGCTTTATCTTTTTCAATGTTAATAGGATTGACCCTACACAAGTTGGGGATCGAAGCACCCTTATCATAGTAGAATCCCATATAACCCCTAGAAAAGTTGTCCTCTGCACTGGAGAAAGCATACTTTTCTTGAGGTTCCCACCTGAGCCCCAAGCTCTTCAGGTGGGCGAGAACAACATCTCAATGTTGAATCGCCAGTTCCATGGATTATGCTAGAATTAACCAGTCGTCCAGGTAGTTTGGTACACAGATGCCCTGGAGTCGCAAGGGAGCCAGAACGGCATCCATGCACTTTGTGAAGGTGTGAGGGGATAAAGCTAGACCGAAGGGAAGAACCCAATATTGGTACGCATTGCCTCCAAATGCAAATCTCAGGATGTCCTGTACTGGGCTATATTGCTATGTGGAAATATGCGTCTTTTAGATGTATCGTCACAAACCAGTCCTCGAACTGAATCTGTGGAATGATAAGTTTGAGTGTCAGCATCTTGAACCTGTATGTCCAAAGAGTATGGTTCAAACTAAAATGGGCAGCATACTCCCATTTTTTTGCGGACCAGGAAATAACAGCTATAAAAACCTCTTTCTTTAAAGGCACAGAAAAGTAAAGAGATTTTTCTTTCTTTTTACGAGCATTAAACAAATGACCAACATACAGTCTCGCTGAAGATAGTAAGGCAGGCAGCGCGGTTCACAGGTGCCGTTTTTATATCACGCAACCTGCTTAATTGCCATGTCACCTGATCACGGCAGGCATATAAATAGGCATGATGTTACACAAGTTTCAGATACCGGTCATGTGCTAGGGCGCTTCCCACAGCGTGTAGCTCAAACAACGTTGAGTTCGATTTGAAAAGGAACAAAAATAAACTTTTTTTTTAAGAAAAAGGAGATATACAGCTGTGAAACAACTCAGCAACCTTGTTCTTTGATTTATATCTTGGGGGAAGAAAGAGGATGCTGTGTGAGTAGGGGGAGAGAGAGAGAGAGAAAGAGAGAGAGGGAGAGAGAGAGAGAGAGAGGGCACATAAAATGAGCATTCTAAGCTTGCCACACGAAATCAATTACTTTGAGTGGCCAGTCCAGCTAAAACTGAAAACATTGACAATACATTGAATCAACTGATTAACTGCAGAGACATTACTGTGAAAACACTTAAGAGAGCCAAATTTTATTCACAACTTGTTTTTTTGTTTTGACTCATTGGTCTAGTTGAGCTGTCAGCAGTTATATATTTTTCGTTATTCTCCATGTTTTCCTGAGTTTTTTTCACGTTGAGTTTCCAGAAATCAACTGATGTTGATTTTATGAATGTGCAGTCAACACTTGCCTCGTTTCCTAGAGCATGATGACACATTGCGCTCATGGTAGGGGAGCGAAGCTGTGGATAATAAGGTGTGTTGTGTCACACTTTGTGAGCTATGACTGTTGGAAGGCTGGACGAGACAACTGTAAAATACAGAGATTAAGGTGGGATGCAGCATCGTACGTTTTAATGACATTTTCTTGTGTGTTTAACATATTTAACATCCTTTAGAATCTCTAGGAACACACTGTAGAGTTCCATCCCGACATCAAAGAAAGAGTAGTCTAATTTTCCTGGTGATATAACGTGGACCTGTACTCACTGTGTGTTCACTGGAAAGTAAATGTTTTGGACAAAAGTAAGCTTAAGGTGCAATCATTACAGTGTGCTGAAACGAGCTGAAACAAAGAATGTAATATTTATCTAGCTAAATCTTAATGTACTAACTGTTGCATCCATCTAGAGCTAAGATCAGGACTTCTAATTAGAATACCAGCATCACATAGCCACAGAGGATGGAATCTTCTAGCAATGAAAACAAGACTATCAAACATCCATGGTATTATGACTATGAAATATTCACATGCACAGTATGTTGTTTGTACCCTACAAAATAAAAAACAGAAATAATAACCAGAAATAAAACATACTGTCCCTGTACATGCAATAAATTAGCTGCACGTTAATAAAAATTTGTTACTGTTGTGTTTCATCATTTTGACAATATAGCTTCAGTGTAGTTATCAACTTTTGTTTTTGTTTTGTGTAACTAGTTACTTTATCCAGTCTGTACTGGATTATTTTTTTTTGTGATTGTTTCGGGCAAAAATGTTTGATTTTTCTGTGGCGTTTTAAAAATTTTTTGTGGAAAACTACTTGAATTGCATGAAATTGTTTTTCACAATCTTTTGCAGTGATGTTTGTTGGTAAATGAGAACTTTTAGCTGTACCCATTTTCAACGCATGTGGGGCTTTGGCTGAATGAGTTGTGATGACGTCACATAATGTGTCTTGACCCAAATCTGTGAAAAATCTGCGGTAGTTTTGGAAAAATTGCAAGCTCCTCTCAATATTGCGGAGTTTGCTTGATTTTGCGTTCATTTCTGCAATCGCAAAAGTTTGATTATAAAAGTATAGATTGGCTGTAGCTAAGCTATTTAAAATCATGAGTCGATTGTAACTTCCCAAGATACTCTTGTAATGTAGCTTCCCCAGCATTGCATATTATATACTTATTAATACAACCCCAATTGCGAAAAAGTTGGGACAGTATGGAAAATGCTAATGATAACAAAGAGGAGTGATTTGTAAGTGTACTTTGACTTGTATTTAAACAAAAAATGTACAAAGACAAGGTATTTAATGTTTTACCTAATGAACTGCATAGTTTTTTGAAGATAAAATAAAATTATTTTCAAATTGATGCATGCAACACGTTCCAAAAAAGTTGGGACGGGGCAATTTAGGACTAATAGAGATGTGACAAGTTGAAATAAGAAGGTGATGTGAAACAGGGGAGGTGATCATCTAATCATAGTATATAAGGAGCCTCCAAAAAGGCCTAGTCCTTCAAGAGCAAGGATGGGTCGAGGCTCGCCAATCTGCCAACAGATGCGTCAGCAAATAATCCAACACTTGAGAACATCATGTGTGCCCCTACAGAGATTGTCATAACTGTATACGCTAATATAAGATGATTGTAATTTTAAGATATATATATATATATATATATATATATATATATATATATATATATATATATATATATAGAGTAGTGTATATTTTAGACAGGGAACTTATGGACAAAAGTATCAGATTTTTATTTAGTATTAGAATTAGATTTTTTTTTCAAGGAACATACAGATGTACTCAGAATATACACTTACCCGACATTTTAATAAGAACACCTGTAGTTCTACTCATTCATGCAATTATCAAATCATCCAATCAGGGAGCAGCACAATCCATAAAATCATGGAGATACAGAAACATTACCTGGTCTTTTTCCAGTCTTGAATTGCTCTGTTTTGGTAAGCCTGTACCCAATGTACTGTAGCCTTCTGTCTTTGGCTGACAGGAGTGAAAACTGTTGTGCTCTTCTGCTCTTTTAGGTTCAGAATTGAATATGTTCTGAGATGCATTTCTGCTCACCATGGCTGTAAAGAGTGATTATTTGAGTTACCATAGCCTTCCTGCCAGCTTGAACCAGTCTGACCATTCTCCTCTGACCTCTCTCATCAACAAAGTATTTCCACCCACAGAACTGCTGCTCACTGGATGTTTTCTGTTTGTCGCACCATTCTTTGTAAACTCTAGAGATTGTTGTGTGTGAAAATCCCAGATCAGCAGTCTCTGAAAAAAATCGTCTGATCATTATATTTAATTTATCTGCGCAGACATCCATGTTTACATGGATAACCATTAATTCGTTATATTACTTATGTCAAGTCCCCTCTCATGTCCTCAAATCGCAGATGTAACAGGCAAAGCAAGGAACAGATCTAGTAGCAAATGGAAGATCTGAAGCAGGGAATCGCTCACCCCTCTCTCACACACACACACACATACACACACACAAAAGCCACAAATTAATTAAACACACAAATTAATTAAAAACACACAGACACACCTTCCCACACTGTGATCCGCCATATACCCCACCACAGTTTGGCAGCTCCTCTAGGCCTGGTGGTAATGGTGCAATGGTGCCAGGCTTCCAAACCCTCACGCCCACCCTCTTATAGCACCAGCCCATCACTCACACCACACTTCGCACATTATTCATGGTCTCATGGACATCTTCCATTTGATCCACTACTTAGACAGGCCTTGTTGACTTTCTTGCTTTTGCATCTTTAATTAATTGTTTTTTCTGGATGCAGTAATGAAATATTGAAGAAGCCAC